>NW_027248277.1:5268909-5563909 GCF_041260155.1 Ptychodera flava
TTTCTCTGTTTGACGTCATCGTATACGAGTGTTTTTCGCGGAGCCGTCACGTACAACTTCGAGCCGAAGGCGAGAAGTTGTGCGGCTCCGCGAAAAACACGAGTATACGATGACGTCAAACAGAGAAAAATACTATGGGATTATATATTTATCACATGAACAGTCTTCTTATTTTTCTTTTGACGTAGATGGATCAAAATTATCGTAACAAATTGCATGAATTTCGTCGCGATTTGTGTTTTACTTACGCGGATTACTTTCATTTAAAGAGTAAAGAGGCCCGTCACCCAGGAGATACTTTCATTCATAAATCCCATCAAGCTGAAATTTGCTACATTTAAAGGGTATCTCCACCAACCAGACGTACGGATTCGGTCACGTGAACGTGTCAATCATTGTCTCGCGCTGTACCGATGCCAAGGCAAGTTGGCCATCGCGGCGGACATAGCTTTCACCTTGCTAGCGACGGATAACCATAGTATTCAGAGTTACTTAGAATATTTACAATTATATCTATGAAGTTAATGAGACGACACGATCGAAACTGTAATTCTCATTGTCAGAGATGCTGTGGCTTTCAAAATATCACACAAGTTTACGACCTTTGCGAGCGCGAAAGATTCCGTTCGATGACACACTCATTGCATGTCTGTGCCCACAACGTTGCCGTCACGGTCTCTGCCGGTGTCAACTCGTCAATCCCGATCTCGGTCATCAATGTTTTCGTCTTACGAACTTTGATGTTTGCATTGACACATATCTCGTCCATGGATACATCCTAATTTTGTTGACGGAAATTCTGTTTTGAGTGTTGTCTGTGTCAACTTTCGAAGTACATGGGATTCCACAGCGCTGCACAAAACTCGACAGCTTATGTCTTCGCTACAGCATTATGCCGCACTGCAAGTTTGATTCCGAGTGAGACTTTACGGAGTTTTTGTGTGATTAAGGAAATTGATCGTTGTTAGTCGAATGACTTTAGGCTTGTGCCTCCTATGTCGCTTTCCCGAAGATTATACCATACTCATTTATTCAGTTTGAGGTGTAGTTTCGGTTTTATCGCCAACCGGGGTCGCCAGGTACGACGTCCACACGACTCGACTGGAGCCGAGACGTTACTGAACCATTAAAATAACGATCGTCGGTATCTCCATTCGATTCTCGGGAAAAGCTATTGTTTTAGCGACTTGAAATTTCGTGGGACAAATATGCCTTCTATGTTTCCATGTCTGGATTTATCCGGTCACCTTTTTGTAAAAATAACGTGCGAGACTACTGAGCACATCGATCACAACAAATCTGTTCGTGTCGCGACACCTGCATGTATGAACGGTACCATGAAAGAAAAAAGTTCCGGTTGATGACGTACAACAGGGGTAATTCGGATTTCTTATCCGTCCTGTTCTACGTCACACAGGTGGGAATTCGGGCCAGTTCATGTGATAAGTATATATATATATATATATATATATATATATATATATATATATATATATATATATATATATATATATATATATATATATATATATATATATATATATATACAGTTTCATTAGACTATACCATTGTATGGTTTGCATTGTAGATTTAGTGTTCACAATTCCACAAGAATGTTCTTTTCGATTCATATATATTTTAAAAATCCATCTATATATGCTAGAAGCAATGTATGGTTTTACGCCATCTGAGTTTATGAGACTTATCAGTGTGTATCAAAGTACAGAGAAAAGACCTTGATAGATGTCCTGTCGACGTATTTTACAATTCATATCGGTGTGAATGTAATCGCATGTACTACTTTTAGATAGGTAAATCGTATCATTTTATCATTTTCGAGAAATCAAAGTACTGCAGCAGCGATATGTATGTGCTGTGGTGCTTTTTAAGAGGGAAACTAAAGAATGAAAGGGCCTAGGTTGTCACACGTGCATCAATGAGTTTATCTGTTACCGATCGATTACTGTCGCCATCAAATGTTTTTACTGAAAGTGGCTGTAAGTTTTGAGCTAATTAAGCCCAATTGACACTGCCACTCAAAGCAACTACGAATCATATCGTACCATCGAGTTCTTGAATTGTCGCGGGAAAAGGACATGAGAAACTTTTTAATGAGTACCATACGAATCGAACTTGAAACTTGTTCGCCGTAGTTTAGGCATTCAAGGAAGAAATGAGTTACTTGTTTAGTGAGCTTATTAGAAATCATACTTCACGGACCTGGCATCATATTTTATAAAGTGCAATGTAGACAGGCAACAAGCACCGTTGAAATGATTATAGGAGAGTGTCGTCGGAACTGTGCATGTTCGACTTTCTTGTTTACAAACAATGTATTTCATGCATGATATCTGGATGCATCACGTCAACATAGCTGCAACATTTAAATTTTACAATATTCATTGTTAACAAAGTTCGTGTTTTAACTTTCCTCAATCGCCAACTTACCCTGTTTACAGCGGTCGTAGGGGTCCCTGGCAATCTTTGAGCAGAGTTCCTGTAACCCCCTCCCTTTAACGTTGCGTTTCACTATCCTCGAAATTGAAAGACTTAAACCTTTGCTCAAACAAGAATAAAAACCAGCGGTCACGTGCAAAACTTGGTACTAGAGGAGCAAATTACCTCTTGAAATTCAGTGTGACCGCAGCCCCAGTGTTAGCTTTATGAGAAAAATTCCAAAGTTTCGATTTGATGTATGAAAATTTCGCTTACTCCATGAGGTTTAAAATCAGCCAACACAAGCGTAGATCAAAACATTTGTAAACGTATATCTTTCCTCAGAGGTGCATTCTACCTTAAGGTAGTATGCGCCTCGAAAGTGAAAGATTTAAACTTTTGCTTTAACTTTCCTCAAGGAATCTTTCAGTCATTCTCTTTCAAAATCAAGAATAAAAATAGGCGGTCACCATGCAAATTTTGGTACTACAGAAACAAATTACCCAAGCTTAAGATTTACCGAGATTAGAAATTCAAAATGGCCGCCATCCCTGTGTTAACTCTATGGAGAAAAATAAAAATAAATTCGAATTTAGAAAAACTAAGCCGATGAAAAGTTTTCTTTCACCAAGAGCTTTAAAATGAACCCCCACATGTGGTATATCAGAACAGAATTGTAAAAGTTTGAGAGTCCGAATGTCTGTCCCCGAGGTGCGTTCTACCTTTACTCAATATATCTCGATATTACACCCTGGCCGATAAAAGTCCACGGTGGGCACGAGTCCGTGGTATTTTGTACGTCATATTAGCTGTCTTTTTTTTTTATTTTAGGCTTGCTTCAAATCACAAGAGTTGCCAAGTATGGATGGAATTTGCTTCAAAACTCTGCTAGCGACCATGTTGCTCGGGGGCTGCTTGGCTACCTGTCCAACCGATGTTTGGAAGAGGGACTACTGTGCCATCTTGTACGAGGATGCAGACTGTGAGGGCGCCTCACGAGTGGTCAAGTCTGGAGAAGCTCAACCAAGTATCAGTGACTCTGGATTGAACGACGAAGTTTCCGCCATCGTGGTTCACCCTAATTGCCTTTTCGAAGCGTTCGACGACGATCAATATGAGGGCGAAACGCATCGATTCAGAGGCGGCACCTATCAATCCAATGGGTACAATACGTATTGGGATGACAAAATATCGAGTTTTGAGTGCTATTGTAAAAAAGCGAAATCAAAGATTCGTCCGAAAGTCTTTTAAACTCAAGATGAAGCATAGTGTTGCACTATACAAGGATCGTGTCTTGTGAAGTTAACGTTGTGCTTTTAAACTCTATCGTGTTTTTGAGTCTCTGCGTATTTACTGACTGTAATTAAATGATTATGATGCATGATTATGTTCAACTTATGATACCTGTTGGCATCATTATGAGAGAGAGAGAGAGAGAGAGAGAGAGAGAGAGAGAGAGAGAGAGAAGAGAGAGAGAGAGAGAGAGAGAGAGAGAGAGGAGAGAGAGAGAGAGAGAGAGAGAGAGGGGGGGGGAGGGAGAGACAGACAGACAGACAGACATACAGAGACAGAGAGACAGAGACAGACAGACGACAGGTAGAGAGGATAGAGAGAAAGAGACAGAGACAGAGATAGAGAGACGGAGAGACGGAGAGAAAGACAGATACAGACACAGAGGCAGAGAAAAACAGAGGAGGGAGAGAGAGGCAAGCCAATGCTTGCATTTACTTTACAGGTCGTTTTACGATAATGTAACGTTCATAGAAAAATATGAAAATATACACAGTCGTCCATTCTTGTTCAAAGTTAAACATTTCACAGTAAATATTGGCGAATGGTCATCCTTGGCATCTGCATTGTTTGATGACTATTGATTTCGCATCGTCTGCCACAGACTACGCATGGTACAGCATGTTGCTTGTCTTGTGAGTAAACATAAGAGGGTTGCATACCCGACACAATGCTGGAACAGAAAATGACTTGTGCTGACGAGGGAACCTGACGTGAACAAGTGCGTGTAAGTTATATCTAAGAATGGAAAATATCACGCCCTCTCACACAAGCAAAACTGAAGCAATCAACAAACTATCGAACGTAACGCGTAAACTTTCTTCTTTATAGCTCCATTGTTGAATTTTCGAAAATCAAAGGCTGAGAAAAATTTTCTAACTCCAAGAGCTAAGAAATAAGCCCCCACAAGTAGTCGATAAGAAAAGAATGGTTTAAGTTTAAGAGTCCGAAAATCTAGATCGGTTTAGTAGAAGTATGCGAACCGACAACATTTAAGCATGTTTGAATTTTAAAATTTCCGTAGAGGATGTAATCTTCGTATTCTTGTCTGCATAATTATTTACATGCAAACATTCAAAGCACGCAGCTGGGTATTTTCACTTCAGTTGTAAAGAGTGCACAGCACGCCCTCTAGAGTAGTGAAGCGGTTTTCTTATGTTTTATTCTCCATTGTTGGACTCGGCGGCATTAAATTCACCTGATACCAGTATTCTGGAAGAGGAGCACTGCTAGATGAACAAATAACAATCAAATTGGTATTTTACAAAGTAAGGTCGATATCTCAGAGCTATAACAACCTTAACTGCACGTTGATAACCTGTGTAAGAAACTTTCTATCAGAATTGGTATCCTTCGCAAACTACGTCCATTTGCCACTACGAGTACTCTTTTGGTTGTGTACAATGCACTGTTCCTTTCTTCGATTGATTATTGTTGCACTATTTGGGTCAATACTTCAAAGTCAAATCTTCACCGTATTTACAAACTCCAGAAGAGGGCTGGAAGAGTAATTTTAGGGGTTGATATGAGTGTTCCCTCACGAACTATCTTTTTAACTTTGCACTGGTTGCCGATTGACCTACGTATTATCTATTTCACCGCATTATTGACATTCAAATCATTGAATGGCCTTGCATCCTCTTATTTGAGTGACGTTTTTCATTGAATTTCATCAAACATCCGTAATGCCAGTCATGGAATTTGTGTGTTCCAAAATTCAAGACTACCACAGGTCAAAAGTCTTTCTCTTTCCGTGCTGCGAGTAATTGGAATTATGCGATTAGAAATACCTCAACTTTACCCTCTTTCAAAGTAAAGTTGCGAGATTATCTGATGACGAAGTTTACAAATGAGGGTTCAGATTTAGATTAATTTATTTTCTTTTTGTTGCAATGAAGATGTTACTCATCTTTTTTGAACACTTGCTGTATGTACATGTACATTGTATTTGCTATTTATACGCATGTACTTTTTTCGAGCTCACAGAGGGCTCTTATGTAAATTTACAATTTGTTTTGTAACTCAGATTACCCTCTTTAGATAAAGTCGTGTAATAATAATAATAATACTGCTTTCAAATATCAGTACAAATGAATGTAGACGGGGGAGGGAGGGCGCGTGGACGAAATTAAAGCAGTCTTGTCAAAGGTAGGCTTTGAAAGTAAAAATGAAATCAACTTCGCAATTTTTTATGTTTATTTTTGACACGAGCCACACACGAGAAGATGATACACGAATAAAAGACGGATATTGCCGAGAAAAAAAAAACTTTCAAGAACAAGTCCGTTGAGTAACTACGCCAGCCTGGAAAAAAAACTGGGGTGGAAAATGATATACCATATTGTGTGAGAGAGAGAGCGAGAGAGACACAGAGAGAGAGAGAGAGAGAGAGAGAGAGAGAGAGAGAGAGAGAGAGAGAGAGAGAGAGAGAGAGAGAGAGAGAGACAGAGAGACAGACAGACAGACAGACAGACAGACAGACAGACAGACAGACAGAGAAGGAGAGGGGAGATACAAACAGTAAACAGAGTCGGAAAACAGAAAAATGGCAGTACACAGGGGAAGACCTTGAAAGAGGTTGCCTCTTTGAATTAAAAGAAGTTAAAATATTCATTGTTCCATTACCTGAAATAATAATGAAGTTATTATAGATGTATACTGATTGAAATGTTGAGGTAATGACGCGGGTAATTACATATTCTTTTCCATGGTGTTTTTATTTTTGAATTGTATTCCAAATTAACATTCAAATAGTAAATACACTTCATTTATTATTATTACTTGCTCTGTAGGGCGCACATGTGCAAGGGGGATTAGTTGAAGATGTGTGCCCAAAGCGTGACGTCACAAAAGAGTATAGACTGGTCTCTGCATAATCCGTATCAATTTCACCTGGTGTTAGTAATAGTAAACTCCACTACGGTCACTACGTACCACGCTTTGAGAGATGGTAAAGCCTCAATGACACACTTTGTTAAAAGGTGTGAAACCAACATGTGTAAAATTCTATAAGTCAGTGTTTGTGGTTGGCTGGCTGGCCAGCCCAACGCTCCTGGATTCATCATAAAGTAGTCTTAACAGTTCTGCATCCTGTGTTTCCTGTAATCTGTGTTCCTATTCTCGTCGCTGTCTGTCTGTCTGTCTGTCTGGCTGAATTTTTGTTTTAAGTGATGTATCTCACTCCTTGTCGAACCTCTTCATCACCCTCTTCCCCACCCTCTTCTCCACCCTCTTCCCCACCCTCTTCCCCTGTCTCTCTAGCTGATATGTCCATCTCTGTCTATTTCAAAGTATGTTGTTTATGTCCATTTTGACATGTCCAAATCGTCAACTCCCTGTTTGTCAGCCTGGCTGGCTGACTCTCTCTCTCTCTCTCTCTCTCTCTCTCTCTCTCTCTCTCTCTCTCTCTCTCTCTCTCTCTCTCTCTCTCTCTCTCTCTCTCTCTCTCTCTCTCTCCCCAAATGTACATGCATATGTTGATGCAGAATTCATGTTTTTGTGTCCGTCTGTGAGCGTGCGCTGTGAAACGCTGATGTCTTTGTTTGTAGATATTTTGACTTTTTTATTTGTCTTGAGAACGGCCCAATTTTTTTGTCAAGTGTATCGTTCTTGTATCTTAAAATTAACCATCTATTTGTTGCTTTCTCTTCGGCAGTTATTGTATGAAAAGGGGTTAAAAAGGAGAGCATGGTTTTGTTATGAGGCACTTATTAAACCATAAACACCGGCATAGAATACGAGTTGAAAATCCTGACACGTTTATTATATCATAATGCTCTATTTTACCATAATTCAGTACAAGTTGTTGCCCACAATCTGCCTTAGTCAGTCCAAAACTAATTAAATTTCAACAAAAGAATACTACAATACAACACAAAGCGATTTTCCATGCTTTGGTTAAGCTGACTATGGGGACATATGATTCTGTCGCCGCGGTCCCGGCCTTATAAGCAGCGGTGACCGAAGTCAGTGCGGTGTAAGCGCAGCTGTTGTTGGGGAACAACGTGCACGCGACGCTCAGTTCTTTGACGGGGAAAATCGTTATTGACAGGGCGCCATTGCGGGTTAATCGAGAGAAAGTAACAGCTCGGCCCACAGGGGATATCGTTTTAATTGGACGGCTGGAGTGACGCGCGTCCTTGCGTCTGACAGCCAATGTTCTTACAATGCTCTGCCATGCTGGAACGTTTGAGCAGCGCGTCGCTGGATCGAGCGGATTCGAAACTTCGTGGTTATAGCAATGGTGTTTGATACCGTTAAAATGGACCCTGATTGGTACCCCGTATCACTCGGTAACAGAGAACATATACAGCTTGACTTGTCATTTTGAAACAAGATATACAAGTAAATTAAGAAGGTTTTCCACAACTTGATTTCATTAAAACCCGTCTTGGACGAGCTGATTGAAAATGTGTCCTGTATAATCACGCGCAATTAAGTTTCGTTACAGTGTGAAAGAAAAAAAAAACGAAAGTAGAAAACCATACGGCCGTTCGGTGTATGTCTTGACCTCTAAAGGAATGGGGCTGCAATTGAGTTGTTTTTGTTGTAGTTGTTGTAGTTGCTGTTGTCATTGTTGTCGTCATCATCGTTGTTGTTGTTGTTGTTATTGTTGTTGTTGTCGTTGTTTTTGTCAGTTTGATGATGATTTCAGCTATACCTGACTGGCTCTCTGTATAGCCATTCGGGTTTTTTTCTTGTCCTATTAGCAAATTACCGTATTTGACAGGTGTTTGATGAAATACTATTTTTGTTAAAATAATAGAAATGTCACTTATAAGAATCTACTTAAATATTCGATTCTGGTTTTACCGAAACATCTAACGTTGTTTACATTTTACACAGTGAAACAGGTAATTCTTAGAAGAAGACGACTTTTTCACTCTTTCACACTGTCGAATGACATTTTGTGATTGGCTGAATGTTTGTCTGTATGTCTTGTCTTCTATATGACTTCATGTATCTGTCATTGTCTGTATCACTGTCTTTTCGCTGTGACAAAATCACTGAATGGTCAGCTTTGCCAAACGTTTTATCAGGGCGAAGGTCACATCTGAAGAGCAACTCTCAGTAAATTCAATAACCAAATATAGCTACGTCGTTGACCTTGATGGACGACAAGTATCAATAACGTTATGCTTCCTTCATCTATCAATTTCGAGTAAAATATTTTAATTTGCATATCATAATCATACTGACATGACTGAGAATTAGGTCAGAGGTCATTTAGGGACAGTAGATAATCAATTTTCCCCAAACAAGAGGAGTCTGAAAAAGATTGTCGCTAGTTTAAGCTGCTGACAGGGTAAAATGTTGACGATGATTGAGAATCATATATATATATATATATATATATATATATATATATATATATATATATATATATATATATATATATATATATATATATATATAAAGTTATCATGGTGTAGACGTAACAAATACTTGCGTGAATTAATTCACGACAATCGAAGAAGGGGCTGAACATCGTGCCCCTTAACGCACTCAGTTTCTTCAGTCATTCGCTTATTTAAACTACCCATGGCCCCTTAGATATGCGCGGGGAAATGTGAAGTTGATAAAGATTAACACTCAAAGACGACGACGGGGTCGCTACGTACAGCAATAGATTACCGTCATTCGGGTTAAACCATTAAGTCGAAAAGGGGATGCTAAAAGTGCATTTTTTCACGTTTAAGATTTGACACTTTTTGAAATTTTAACGACATGCGTACATGTCTTTCTCCCCATCTCGGAGTACCACACCTTCTTACGGTAATACGAAATTGAAAGACTTAAGTTTTTGCTCAAACTTTCCACACAAAAGTTTAAAGCCTTTCGAAATCAAAATTAAAACCAGGAGTCACAATATAAAATTTGGTAATGGAGAAACAAATGTCCCAATATTTACCGACTCAAGTTGAAATTCAAAATGGCCGCCATCCGTTTGTTAACTCTATCGGGGAAAATAAAATGTCCGATTCTCACAAAATAAAACGGGGAGAAGTTTAATTACTCCATGAGCTTCAAAATAAATGCCAACAAGTAGTCGACCAAAATGTATTGTAAAAATTTGAGAGTTCGAATATTTGTCTCCGAGGAGCAAACAGATAGTGCCTAAGGGCGACTGTACTGATAAATTCCTTCTAACAAAAGCGGAAGGCTACAAACGTAACAATAAAAAAAGCTATGGGTAGATTCCTCATATAGCGACACCATTGTGAAATTCCAATACAGAAGCCACATCTCTACGACTTTGAAACAAGAAAGTTAAAGACAACGACATTTTCGTAAGATCATCCGATTGGTAAAATCATGAATACTTATAATGATATCAGAAAACACACGTACAGATAAAGAGTGGACGCCCGATGTCCTATCACTCAAATTAGCAACAAGTGTACTGGTCTTGAACTTATCATGTGATAATATCGGTATTTAGAAGTGCAATTTTATTGTTGTCGATCGATTGATGACTTCCTGACGAATTCTTCTTTCTACGTACGTGGATTTACGTTTCAAAATCTCGCTGGTATGATGACCCAAAGTTTTGAAGTGTTGACATTCAAGGAAGAACGCGCAGTTTTGCGACGATGTATATTGTTTATCTCAATTTTTGAGTTTAAATCAGTTTTAGTCCAATGTAGAATATCTGACAGATAAAGATCTACAGTGCTCCTCGCGTTAACACGGGAACGCGATCGACACAACAGTTGCGATGGACGCACAGACAGCACCGTCTCTCTCTCTCTCTCTCTCTCTCTCTCTCTCTCTCTCTCTCTCTCTCTCTCTCTCTCTCTCTCTCTCTCTCTCTCTCTCTCTCTCTCTCATCGATTAATGTCTGTGTGTATCTGTTTTCTGAACACCGACTGATTAATCTTTTGTCTTGTAACTCGTTGATAATCCATGAGACTTCAATGAAATACTACCTGTGGTGGACTCTCTGTCATAGAGAGTATGAGCATTGGCATCATTATTGACATTTTAATTAAAGACCGCAGTATTGTAGCAAAATCATTGGCCAATCAAGCATGAGCATTTTTCCATCGCGGTGAACTCATTGTAGTTCAGAACTTTAAACTGTCATTGCAAAGTCACCGCATGTCAAGTATTTCGTTTGCAAAAAGACATCAAAAATTACAACTTCTGTCGACTCGGTTTTATGAAGCAAAACTTGTTGTTGTCTGCAAAACACAAAATCGCAGCATCTGTAACGATGTGGCATGTGCTTGCCCATAGTACGCTAGTGAAAAAGATAACTTTTTAATTGTAAGAAAGAAAAGATTAGATAAGTTTTCCATTGTGTTAGGAAGGATCAGATAAGTTATTACTCAGTCAGAAGAAATGATGTAAATTCGAATCGAAGGATCTATTCACTATTTGTTTGAAGTTTGATGGCAGACACACAGAGAGATAAATGTGTGTTTCTTCCCTCACATGTCAAACTCTCATGTGCATGGATAGCAATGACATTGATCGAAGGGATATTAATTGATGCAGATTTTGTTACAAAAAGCTATTGTTGTGCTTCAAGTTGTAATCGTAGGTAGTGCGGTGCAGCGATGCTGTTTTCAATATTTTTGAACTCAAAAGATAGGACTACCGACCTGAGAGCTAAATTTTCTAGAATCAAGCGATCATTCTCAGAGCGAAATGCGACAAGATGACGCAACGAAAAGAAATTTACCGTTCAGAATTGTTCATTGCGTACAGTGATCCAACATACACTGGTATTTTCTGTCATACGTAATTTCGATAATTGTTTACCTTTTAAATTTCCTTTAAGTGACCACAAACTACAGTGACGCGACGTGTTCAAGGCTGACTCGGAGAAAATGACATTTTCTTTCGTTTTTTTTCCTTATGTACATATATTTGAAAATCATGCGTCACATCTTTCAGTGCCAAATAATCACATGAACGCTGTGTGTGATTACACACACTGACAAATTAAAATACATGATTACATCAACATTCCAGAAGAAATGCATTTTACCACTACATCTGATTGTCTCTACACTGCAAATTTATGGGGCTTGGAAAAAAATGACCCATGTAGGCTTCGAAAACACGTCGCCAGAATTCAGTTCAGAAGCTCTACCAGTTGAGCTAACGGATCAGTTTAAGTTGGTATTTGGCGTGAGGTATCCTCTTGGCATTTCTCTTCCCCGAAAGAGACATCAGGTTTAACACTAGTTATTCTCCCAAAGGAGTTGTTTAAAGGAGCAGTAATTATATAACTATAAACTGTTTTGTAATATGATAATTTTTTGTAATATGATAGGTTTCCAATGTTATGTAATATATATATATATATATATATATATATATATATATATATATATATATATATATATATATATATATATAAGCTTAAAAATAAGTAGACATATAATATTCTTATTATTTTTATTATCTTTTTCTCTATTATCTATATTCATAATTGCATGCCTAGTGCCCATCAATCTAACTCAGCTAGTGGTAGTATTTTGAACCCTGAACTCCGTTTGTACGGCGTCTTTTGTCGATAGTTAGCATGTTGTCTAGTCTGTCGGCCAAGTAAACATCAATCACATGAAAGATGAGGGTTTTGACAAGTTGACAACCTGAATTTTAAAATGTTCAAAAAGATTACGGGTTACGGTCGTCGCTGTCGGGGTCAAATGTTGTACGCTAGTTAAACCCGATGATAATCGTGCTAGGAAATTAACTTAATAAATGCTTTTTACCCATGATGCATAGTAACATTGTCTTCACTTTCACCATATTCTCAATGAAACGAATGTCTTTCTTTTTTCTCCTCCCTATAGCGTGTAGAAATGCGACGTATAAGGGTTGCAAACACAGTGCACTGCGTACAATACGCGATGTCATTGTTAATAAATGAAATACAAAAATGGCGGGAAACATGTCTTAAAGTATCATTTTATGCAGCATTAAAGTTTGTGTCTATATTGCGACTTGTTGCAACCTTTTATTGTGAAAGAAACGCACATGTGAATAACTATCACGCATGCACAAACATGGGAACCACATTCCTTAAAATTGCACTTTACACGTGGCAAAGGCTTCATGGAAAAGGTGTATTTTCGGGTTGACGGATAAAAATATTCACTTTTGACCTCGATTCTTTAACATCGGCGCGGCAATGTTTGTTTTCACAGCAGTTTCGTTTTTATATGTGTGTTTACATCGAAACGTTGAAAACCAACGTTTAGCTGGTCTTAATAAAGTCAACATGATAAAAAAATACATAAAGATGTGAGTGAAGAAAAAAAATATACAACGGAAGAAAAGGAGTATGTTTGCTTTTGGAAAAGGTAAAAAGTGTACCCGACGATTGCATTTTAAAGAGGCCACGTAACGCACGATACGAGGCGATCTTTGTTCAACGGTAAGTATCGAATGCAAACAGCCGTAGGCAGCCGTCGCTACCATCTGCAACCGGATTGATTAAGAGAATAGCTCCCGGACATAAATGTCAGCCTCTTTTTGTGTGTTCAAAACCTGTCAACTGAATGCGAAGTACGTATCGAAATAATCGCGGCCTTCAGTGGGCTTTATCTCTGCCGGCAGGGGGAAATTACGGAGCGGCTGGCAGATGGAATCTACGCGTCCGTCAGCTACCGTGCCCATATGCCTCTCTTTGTCCTGTGTAAGTCGTCCAGATAGCAACACTATGATCTGTTCTGACAGTGATGTATGGCGCCGAGAGGGGGGTACATATTTGACAATGTTGACGCATACACCAGTAACTAAAGCAAATTGAGAGCACTAGGACGATATGCTTTTTGCGATCGACCTCGACAAAATCTCTCCGTGCAATGTGTGTGTTTTTGTCAGACAATGCCAGGGTCACTGTGATAATCGGCAATTAATAGCAATCATACATACATCGATTCTATATCATTACTGGAGGTTGACAGCACCTGAGTACAGTTTTTTGGAACGGTCAAATTTTACAATGCTTTTCTGGTCAGCTATTGTCGCGTGTCATTTGGTGAATGGCTGTCGAACGATGGTTATTTTCTTATGTTTGTGAAAATCATCGTGCAATATAAAAGTGGGTATCACCAAGCTGCCACTGCCTCTTATTCTTGACTATGCAAAGGGTAATATTTCCAAGAGGAAAGGTTCGGCACTACTTTATAAGTTTCTGTTTCAAGGGACGCATTAATTTATTATTCAAAAAATATATGTTTTACCGCTCTTGATTTAACATACATACATACATACATACATACATACATACATACATACATACATACATACATACATACATACATACATACATACATACATACATACATACATACATACATACATACATACATACATACATACATACATACATACATACATACATACATACATACATACATACATACATACATACTGACTCGTACAAAATACTGTCAGACAGGCAGACAAACTTGGCAAATCCGACAACAAATATCTAAAGATATTAACTTTCCCCATTGGAATGGTTTAACTACCTGGTCTCCTATAGGGTCTATGTTGTTTCATCTTGTAACTCAGCTGTACAATAAATCTTAACTATGCTGAAAGATTGTTCGATAATTATAAATCGTGATTATCACGTTGGTTTTAGAAATTACATACAGTAAACGGATGCATAATCATTTTGGTTTTTAGTCGACGGATGTTTTGCAACTTTATAGGCCAGTATTCAAGCATTGATTTATTCTTCAAGTTGTGTTTGGAAAGAAAACAGTCACAGTAGCCCTGGGTACCTTGTTACACTTCTTAACCCTTTGGGTGTCATAACTTTTCCCGCCAAAATTTTAGTGCAACATTTTGTATATTTTTATGCATTTTTCTGTATTTTTTTATGGTTTTGGATCGAATTGACATGATTTTCTGTTAGCTTCAATTTTTTATCAGAATTTCTAGAAAAACATGCAAAAAATTGTTTGGGTTGTATTTTTGAAAGGTGTCAAACGTTGGCTTTTCGCGCAAAGGGTTAATGGTCGACCCAATGAAGGTGGTGAATGTGGAATGTTGGTCAAGTAGTTGCGAAAGCACAAACCAGCTACATGTGTGACACGTATGAGAAAGGCAAACTAAGGTAGTATGCTTATCGGAAAAAGGGGGAAAGACAAACTCTTGCTCAAACTTTGTTCAGTAGAACAAAAATGATGGCGCGCGCGAATGTTGGTACTGGAGAAACAAACTGCCAAATATTTATGGATACTGTATTTGGAATTTAAAATGGCCGCCATCCCTGTATTAATACTACGAGGAAAATAAAATAAACCCTGACAGTGAAAAAAATTATGACTCCGAGAGTTTTAAAATGGGCCCTAACAAGTGGTAGATCTGAAGAGATTTGTAAAAAAATTGAAAATCTGAATATCTGTCTAAGAGGTGCATGCTACCTTGCTACAAAATGTGTTTCTGATAGTTTACAGCCTATACACGCGGAAATCTGGATGTTACATTTTCGATGACTCGACCTTCTAACGCTAGTGCTTTTATTCCCAACCAAGTTCAACTGCTTCACTGAGCCATATCTTTTCATGTATTTCAGTTTTGGCTTCTATTCCACTCTCCCCAAACCATGTCTAAATATCCAGTGTTCATTTTGTCGACACAGCCTGCGTGTTAGCAATATCAAATGCTGTTGTCGACAAGGTAATTATTGCTAAGGACGAATTTATCTCAACTAACGTTCCTTCTCATGCGTAGTGCGTTATAATAGCAAAGCTTACACTTCTCATTTCAACATATCTCTCAGGGACAAATGAACATTACTTGTGTTTTTGACAAAAAGTAAACAAATCATCAAAAAATACAGGTATTGTCTGTTTATAGTAGAATGTTAAACTTGTACAAAACACAATTGGAACTAATTTGGGATAATTGGATATTCAGGTTTTTTCAAATTTCTCAAAAGTGTTAGGTGTCCTATAGCTGAATGTTGTAATATTACACATTACTCATAAAAACAAGTCTGTAACTTAAAAAGAAAAGCAGATTAGCTTACATTTGCACATTATACTGACATTACTTCACCATCCAATTATCCGAAATTAGTACCAATCGTGTTACAAGTAGAATGGAATTATGAACATTTTGTGAGAACTTTTACAACTTTCCAATCAGACTTTTCTCGCCGATGCTTATTCGCGAACGCGATGGGTTTGTTCCGCTGTGATCGACACTTCTGATTGGCTAGCTGTATGTCTTGACACACGGTAGATTAATGGCCGCTTTGTTTGTTTGTGTGATAGTTTGCATGAACATAGCGCCCTCTGCCAGCGATATTCTGACCTTGCACTCACCCTACATTCAATTTCAGCACAATACGTGAGCTAGTCAGTGCAGCTGAACTCTTGCCAACAAATGTTTACGAAAAATCGAAAGCGTGGGTGATGGTAACCTTGAAATTCTGCCAATTTCCTGCGTGAAATTCGATGAATAATGATTTTGTGGGAAAACTCTCCTTGCCGCACAAACACTTTAGGTCACGTAGGGGACAGCTTTAGAAATGGTGATATCGTTGAAGCGAGGCCTTCGTGGAACGTGCACAGCTTAGTGATTGTGACAGACCGGAACGGTTTTTTTCTTCTCTTTTCCTTTATACTTGTGTGCGTTGCCGGTCCTTGGCATTGTGTCCACTACCTTGGTACCAAGATGTACTTGGTGGTGAAGAGTTCAATTCCCTCCGGATGTTTGGGCTAAACATGGAAAAGAAAGGGGGGGGGGGGGTTGTTTCTGTTTTTGTTCCTGCGTCGTCGATTCAGACTAGCCTCACTAGCATTTTTTAAGTTGTATTCAAAAATATAAATATGAAAACTAGTACTAGCACACTGTCCAAGGCAGAAGATATTAATATCTGAAGGATGCCATCAACGCTCATTTTAAGCACTGATTACCAGTGTATATAGTTATTGTCGTCATCGGCATACGATTTAGAATTATCACTGTATGTAAATATCCCGTTTTCTTGTTTTTAGTCGTAGTCGGTAGTCTGATATTGAGAGCTAAATGTTGAAAGCAAGTAAATGCCGCGACGCGACGCAAGTTAGATCGTGAAAGATCCAGGATTACAACTCTCTCTCTCTCTCTCTCTCTCTCTCTCCTCTCTCTCTCTCTCTCTCTCTCTCTCTCTCTCTCTCTCTCTCTCTCTCTCAAAATACCTCTATTATTCTGTATAGTCTCAGGTATTTTGTAATATTGTTCACATACTCCGCAGTGAAACAGCAGAGTACGAAGTAAACACAAAGAAGCGTTAAATATTTGAAGAACAAGGGCATCAACTGAATTTCTAATTGACTTGTTTAGAGATCGATTCCCTTTATCTGTGACGTATTGTTGCAATATTTGTAAGCACTGTGTTCCATTTCTAAAATGACGTCCAAAATTTCACTGTGAAAATTATCAACTAAGACTATACGTGAGTGATGTCTCATATTATCGTTGACAAGTAAATTTGAGTCCTTAGGAGAGTTCATGTGTCAATAATGACCTTGATTATTCTGCATATTAATGCGAGGTGTTTGGAAGAAGAATATTTTGTATTTCAATATCAATTAGGAAATCGATGTCTAGTAAAAATGATAAACATATATATATCTTAGAAACTTTCAGGTATTTGTGAATGTTACTTTAAGATGGTCTAAGGACCTAACTAAAATGTACGATATTGCTACAATGTGTCTAATTAGGTCATGCTGCAGTTCCTGTATTATGGTGATTTGAAGGTCGTGTTTATGTCCCCCTAGGTCGGTGCCGAAATGCAGGCGTTGCTTGTATTATGTGAGAGGTTGTTCTGTACCACTGTGTTACCGCCACCTAGAGGACATCATGACGAAAGTGTTGTGTCATTCCCATCATCATCAGTCGTTCTCTGTCGATTGATTGATTGCATTTGTCATCAAGGTCAAGGCAGGAGAAAGTGCGTTATGTCCTTGGCACAGTCCTGGTACAAGGCTTATGCTGGCCTGTCCTCACGTTCCCAGGTCAAGCTTAGGTCAACGTCCGAACATCAAAGGTCATGTGATTTGTTTTGTAACAACGTTTCATCAAACACAAACTGACGATTAACAGAGGAGAATTAAGCTTAGATTATCTTCTGTCACTTACAACACCGACTTTATATAATGTGATAAAATAATTATTGTTCTTCAAGTCACACTATTACCGACTACATAAGACATTGAATTTAGATATGTTTTAAAATTGTCTAACAAAAGGTCATATATGAGGGGCATTTTCACCAAAGATAGCATTTCTGGCAAACAATAGAATATATGTATCTATATCTACAATAACAAATATGGCGGATTACATTAGTCTGAGGGACGTTCGCGTGACAGCGCCACCACTAGTTACCGCTGATCATTGGCGGTTATGCTTCACTGTCAATTCGCGCCTTTTGTGAAATTAATTATTAAAATTTTAATCTATTTTCCTGGTAATGGGTTGAAGTCATGATATGTTAGTTCAGAATACACTGCATATTGTTCACGGTAAGGGCGCCGCTTGTCGCTTTTTGCACAGTGGATGTTATTGAGAGTACATGTGTACCACGTATTATCAGATATTGTTCCAATCCATCAAGTTTCTCAGGACGATTTCTATCTCGCATTTTTAGACTTATCGTCTGCAGTGAAATTCCCACCAAAATATTTTTTGTACTTTTAGGGATTTAGACCAGCTGGTGACCGACAAATATGCAATACCGTGACGAGGGTGTCTCCGCGGGTGGATGCCAAATCCTGGTGCCACATTCATGCGATACATTGTGTTCCCGTAACGTACTGAGGCCCGAATGAATATATGACCCTCTTTTTTAAAAATAAATCGAATATTTTCTCTGTATTTTTGAACACATCGTCCAAATACACAGGAGCTGGTTTCATTTTTCTGTGTCATATTATTCTGATTCAAAATTACTGTTATTTGTTTGAAAAAATTATCAGAAGTGTATGAAATGTGACAAATAACGGAAATGGCGCGAAAAGCGGCGGGGGAGCCCATCATCCTTCATTTGGAATTCATTCATCAATGACACGATTATCTGCACGTGTCGTTTTAATCTAATTTCATGGTAATCTGTCCTCTCGTCCCGATGCGATGCTCAGCAGATCCATACTCGCACCATGCCTGTCAAATCGCATTGTTTCTTAGTTGTCACATAAAATTTGACGCCTCTTGTTTCTTTTCTCGTGATTAGAGGCAATGTACCGGAAATCGTATAACATGCTGTGTAGAGTGACAATGAGAATGAGAGAAAGAGCGAGCGAGCGAGCGAGAGAGAGAGAGAGAGAGAGAGAGAGAGAGAGAGAGAGAGGAGAGAGAGAGAGAGAGAGAGAGAGAGAGAGAGAGAGAGAGATATTGACCACACAAAGGATAGTTTTATTGCTAAAGGGAGACACGTATACTAATGTAGCGAGTCCAGCAGACGAACATCAAAATCACCTCTGTTCCCTTGGACAAGATCACTTCAATAAAAGCTTCAATTGTTTTCTATCGACGTGGCCATCTTGACACTGTTAGGGCGTCTACCTAGGCGTTCGAAATAATCGAAAATGAGCCACGAACGGAGCATGATGGATGGGACTGTGCTTGGCCTGTAAACAGACACATTTCTGTCATATATTAAAGATCAGCATTGTCTGAAAACATACATTGTCAAATAATAGAACAAAAGAGACCAAATATCGTAACAGCAGGTCTTAGTATCGATAATATGCTAAAACGGCTGTTTACAAGGAGGGTTGATATAAATTTTCGTCCTTATTGAAGGCCCTAAATGTGTAACTAAATGATGGTGCCCCATAGAATATGAAAAGTGCAATTTTATAATTATGACGCATTTAATATTTGGAAGCGGATGTTGATAAGTCATGTTTTTGTTGATTTGTTGTTGTTGTTGTTGTTGTTGTTGTTGTTGTTTTCACATTGTTGTTGTTGTTTTCACATCATTGTCATCATCATCATTATCTTCATCGTCATCATCATCGACTCGAACCGTTGCAAAATCTATTATTTGATATTTTTTGTTTGCATGCGTTTGCTTTGAGAATCTAGCACATTGTACAGCTTTTACTTCTGTCCAAACAAGTGTGGTTTTTGATCAGGCTTAATGTCAGCTATGTACGATGTCGTAAATAGAACGAGAAGAACACCTTAATTTTAAAATGTAGAAGCTGCTCGTCTGAATGAGTTGACGTTAATCGCATTATTCTTTGAGAATCGTTAACATCGTTCAGTATTTATGCTAACTGGGTATAGAGATAGGCTTGTCGAAAAGAGCGCGGGTAAACACTGTTGGTATAAACGAGAAACGTCCTGGCGAGATCTCGTCTGCTCGTCCAAACTGCAAAATCGGCACCGTGACACTCGGTTGTCGGCGTAACGAAAATCAGGCCCGTTATTTGACCCAATCATGTCACGCATTGGCCTGACTTTGTTCATATTCAACTTTGAGAATATACTTCAATTTTGCTGGGCATAGTTACCGCCTCCGAAGTTCTCCGTGTTGTGGAGATAAGACTGAATAATTCAACAAATACATACTATCAACAATAGTGTATCGTTCCATGGAATATCATGTTATGCTCCTGGCGTAATCCTCCCGTGACATTGAACAACACTGCTGACGAACAGTAAAGTGCGCCACCCTCCTTTTTGCATGTCGCCTGAACCAATTTCCCGCCAAAAATTGAAAGGTACAAAAACGAGCAAAGCCTTCCCCGCATTTTCAATCCCTAGAGCGTTTCTCCTGTAATTACCACTCGACCATAATATAAAGCTCCTTGTTAGCTTCGGCTAGTCTTTTGAAAACAATTTTTGACTTTCTATTGCTTTAGCTAGGAAGATATGGACTTCAAAAAGCAGAGGTTTTTTACTGATCAAGAAATTTTCCTTAATATTAATGGTTAGAGATCTAATGTACGCGTCACTGTCACAAATTCTGTTTCTCAACCGGGACCCCTCCAGAGTCTACAAAACTGTAGTCTGACAGACGGACGTGCATATATGCGTACATAAATTATACTTTGTCATGAAAAATGTGTAAAATACGTTTATTTCTCGCACTACTGCATCTGATCTCGCGCAACAGATGTCCGCGCTCTTCAGCTTTGCATGTGTAGGACATGTGTCAAGGCTGCCTTGTTACAAATACTGCTTTTTATCACTGAAAAATATTTTGTACCGTTGGAAAGCGTTTTTGGGGGGTAGTCGCGTTAGGTGACTTTTCCCGGTGTTATAATGTGGTCTGCGAGAGTTTGAAGGGTTTGGTCTCATGTGGGTTTCACCCGTACAATAATCCTTATTATTTTCAGTCATCCGGACGACGCGGGAAAGTCTGTCTTGGCACACAATTTGTACAGATATTCGAATTAAAATGCATTCACAAGCATTACATTACATAATTATGGGTTCTGTGAAAACCTGAAAGCCGACACTAATACGAAACACTACCTGTCTATTTTGCTGTAGTTAGAGGTAGAGGTAGAGAGGTAGAGAGAGAGAGATTGGGGGAGGGAGGAAGGGAGAGGGGAGGGAGGGAAAGGGGAAGAGAGGTAGTGAGAGAGAGGAATGGACAGATAGACAGACAGACAAAGGCAGGTAGACAGACAGACAGACAGACAGACAGACAGACAGATAGACTTATCGAGTTGATCATTGCTCGCATAGAAAACGAAAAAATCGTTTACGACAAACGATGTCGCAAAAAGGTCGTAAAACGACCGGGTTGACATTTGTTCACGTGGAAGGCAATATTCATCCATGAATTATACTTAAACACGTCTGACGCACAGTAACAAGATTGATATCCTGCGGTAATTTAATCTGCCTAATGTTCTTTTGATTGAGAGCCTCTGTTTATACCTTTGAAATAATTTATGTGGGTTTTTGTACGGCCCACAACAGGCTAAAATTCTTGATCTGCATAAAACAGCCGAAATTGTGTTCAAAGGCACGACACCGTAAAAAAGTATGTGCATATTTCAAGCGGTAGGGATGCCAGGGCCACACACTGCTCACACTGTCTCCTCGTCAATTCCCAGATTTTAGTATAACAAAGTGTTTCAATTTTATTGGGGTTGCTCTATTAAGTAATTATTAACAATGCATTGTGCTTAGTGCTTTGACTGATCGCCTCTCGCTGGTCAGGGAGAAAGGCCCCTTTGTCATTCAAAGAATGTGTTCCTCTCACAGAGGTGGAACACATGTTGAGCGATGTCCTTTGACGAATAAAACCTGGAAATGAAATTTTGGTGATCATGATGGAGATTTATTGTTTATGTTACTTGATCCAGATTGCCTTAATATTGAGGAAAATTCATTGATGTTAAGCGAGCTTAAGATGGCCGTGATGATTTTTACATCATTAGCGGCTTTTAATTATAGATACATTGACAGTTTTACTTTATATCGGCTTCCGTCTTACTCGCATCACCATCATCATCATCATCATCATCATCATCATCATCATCATCATCATCATCATTTTCATCATTGTCATCATCATCATCATCATCATCATCTTCATCATCATCATCATTCTCTCAATTACCATACTCATCGTTATTTCAGTTATCATGAAGTTATCATCTTTATCATTATCAGCAGCACGAGCGATAACAGAGTGTTGCATTGCCAAGTTCACAACCACTGACAGTAATTCTGACCCTCTCCCATGTCTGTAAAGGCCAAGAAGCTTTCTCCCTGACATGACCTTTGATCTCAGTGTGACATGTCAGGTTGCTCATTTTTTCTCGGGGGAGTTGTTGTTGCGAAAAAAGAAATTCAAAACGCAACTCACACGGTCCGAGTCACGTAGATATGAAAGCCGACTACTTTGTGTTTTTATTTGTAGAAGATGATGTCAAAAGGACAGCCGGTAGCATTTGGCGGGCCATGGTCGGAAGCTTTACGTTAGCAGATTGTGAAGCACTGTCACAAGACGCTCCAGACTGTACTGACAGGTGTACGATTAAAGTGGAGGTGTGGATTGAAGGATGGACAAATGAATGTATGGGTGACTGGACAAGGAAAGAAGTATGGAGTGATAAATGGATTGTCAGACATACGGACAGATACGTAGATAAACAGACAGAGAGATATGCAGGTATTGGCTGGTAGCTAGACAGCCGGATAGATAGATCGATAGATAGATAGTATTAGATAGATAGATAGATAGATAGATAGATAGATAGATAGATAGATAGATAGATAGATAGATAGATAGATAGATAGATAGATAGATAGATAGATAGACAGACAGACAGATAAATAGATAGATAGATAGATACATAGATAGATAGATAGATACATAGATACATAGATAGATAGATACATAGATAGATAGACAGATAGGCAGATACATGAATAGATAGGTAGATAGACTTATAGATAGATTTAAAGATAGCTTTTATTGAACAGTATATGCAGATCAGTATATTACAAGTTACTAAGGATGATGCCTCGTCCATTTCTTTCAGCACTTAAATCAATCACGTCAACATGATAAGTCGTTAAAGTGAAGCAATGAATAATTAATTGGCTTGCGAAAACTCCGATAGCATCTGAAAAATTGATATCATTTTCCATCAGAAAATGTCTGTTTCTGTCGTACGATAAGAAAGAAAGTTCAACCACGCTGCAACCTTGCTTTCGGCGGGAACACAAAACAGTTGAGAAGTCGTCAAAAGGGGCAATGTCGAGACAATGAACGATTTTTGGGCTTTCAAAATCTCAATCAATTGGAGATGACAGGTCTATAACGACCACAAAAGTGTCTTTTATTGTCATTGGAAAATAGGAGAGAAATCCCGTAAGATGTTCGGGAAACGGGACTGGATGTGTTGACGGAAAAGACATTGTTGACTTGGAGCGGTAGTGTACAATGTCCAATGAATAGAACGTCCCTCTGGCTGGGATAAGTAGAAAGTGGCGCTTTGAGGAGTCTAGCTTTTGAAATATGACAGAGACAGACGAGGTAGCGCCATTACAAAGAAGTCGAACCGGGGATTTGTAACAGAAATCATCCTATTCACGGATATCATTTGAGCGGCAAGCCGTCTTTTGTTCGAACAAAACGACCATGTGGTGTTCACCGTTTGTCTCGATTTATCAACCTGTCACCGAGAATCGCGCGCTTACTTTTTCGCGAGGAATTGTCGTGTGCATATTGGCGGGAAAAAAGCGAAAAGAATAAAAATCTTGCATTTGAAGGGATCGGCAGGTGCGATTGTCACTATTCCTTCTACTTCCTGTCGGTTATAAAGCGATTTCAGATGGGACATTTTGGCAGAATGACAAATTACTTTAGATAAGCGGCCTTATTAGGTAAAATTTAAAGATTTTTTGGGTCTTACTGTCTTACTGAGGATTTTTGCGGCAAACTCAGGGGTAGATAGGGACAAAACCGATGGCGGCTATCTATTCAAGAAAAAATACTTCTTTATTTTCATCTTTAGGCAGATTTTGCGAACGTAAACAGGCATCAGCATGCTTGTATATGCGTACAGACATAATTCGATATGTATGCAGAAACAGACATATAAATACAATACACATACATACATACATACATACATACATACATACATACATACATACATACATACATACATACATACATACATACATACATACATACATACATACATACATATAACATACATATAACATACATACATATGCATGCATACACATTTGCAAATATACGACCATACATACATACACAACTGAATACGTACATGCATACATGCATACATATATCAAGACACACATAAGTAATAGAAAGCCAAGAAGCATACATTTCGTTACATACGCACACTCACTTTATATATATATATATATATATATATATATATATATATATATATAAAATGAATGTACGAACAAACGATATATATATATATATATATATATATATATATATATATATATATATATATATATATATATATATATATATCAGTTCAGTGTCTCTATCCTCCTCGTGGCAATATCAAGGATTACGAGATTCATCGCAGTTTGTACATCTTTTTTATGATCCGATTTGATGATATCATATTCTTAATATTTTTGATTAGATAGACAATATCCATGGTCAATGGAATTTTTTTTTACATAGAAATGGCATAGAAAGATTTTAAAGATGCACCGTTTACAAGTTGCAAAGCCCTGTAACTTTAATGTTGAGATTCTCGATCAAGTTATCCAGGTTCATGGGCCGAGATACTGTCATCGCTAGGGTTTATGGGATTGCGCACAACGTCACGTACCTTTGTAAGTTCATTCATAAAAAGAAGTCTCAGGCTGACTTAACACGAGGTAAATTTATGAGTGTGAGTTTGCAGGTATTACGTTACAGTAGTGTTTACACCGTTACTAAGCCAATTAAGATTTACTAGATCTCACTAAAACGTCTAATATACTGATTGACTATCACTTTTAAGTCCACCATATTGAAATACATTTTTCCTCAAGTTCGCGTCAAGACAGTTTTCTTCTTTGAACAATTCAAACTTATGTAGGCGTACAACAACAGCAGCGCGAAAAATGCTGTTCCTTGGGAAAACATGGATAAATAAGGGATTATCATAAAATTCTACGATTCGGCAATGTGACACTTCTGTCACACAATGATTTGAGCTGAATTGCAGTAACACTTTCCATGTTACTCTCGGAATGTTGCAAACATTATATATATATATATATATATATATATATATATATATATATATATATATATATATATATATATATATATATACAGTATTTCAGTGCTTGAATTGATAGACAGATAGATAGATAGATAGATAGATAGATAGATAGATAGATAGATAGATAGATAGATAGATAGATAGATAGATAGATAGACAGGCAGATGGATAGATAGATAGATAGATAGATAGATAGATAGATAGATAGATAGATAGAAAGGTAGATAGAGAAAAAAATTGATGGATGGATAAACAGATAAGCAATCAAAACAATCATCAGACGGACAGAACATGTCTGATGATTGCAGGATCCATGAAACTTAGATGGTACAGTATTACTTGTACTATCTATCTATCTATCTATCTAACTATCTATCTATCTATCTGTTTGTTTGTCTGTCTCTCTGCCTGTCTGCCTCAGGTTCTCTCTCTCTCTCTCTCTCTCTACAGATGTGTTTATTTGTGTGTATTCATGCATACACACACAAATACACACACACATTTATATATATATATATATATATATATATATATATATATATATGTGTGTGGTGTGTGTGTGTGTGTGTGTGTGTGTGTGTGCTGCACATGCAATACATACACAAGGTCAATGACTTTTGAGGGTCAAAGGTCAACGATCGCTCAGGGTCTCGTTTTATAGAACAACAAGGTGACTGTTCATTACCAATGTCTTTCTCTTTAAGTCTGATTTCCACGTTGTCAAATGAGTCATGATCACCCGTATTGCCGTAAAGAGACCGTACCATCACCAACCTCTACCCCAGGGATTTCCGCCACTACCCAAGGATTTCCTTATCATCGCGTTGTGACTAGC
This sequence comes from Ptychodera flava, assembly GCF_041260155.1. Classification (NCBI taxonomy): domain Eukaryota; kingdom Metazoa; phylum Hemichordata; class Enteropneusta; family Ptychoderidae; genus Ptychodera; species Ptychodera flava. The sequence continues at coordinate 5,295,187 of NW_027248277.1, forward strand.
AAGCACGCCGCTGGTGTCCCACGCTAATTGAAATTCAAGTTTATGTTTGATCTTTGCAGTACACGTCCTTACAGAGCCATCCAAGCGAGACGATCATGAAATCCTACATCAATGAATAAAATTATCAAGTGATAAGATGAGCTTTGCAAAAAGTACAGTTCGATCTAGAGTTAACGTATAAACTGCCGCTCTACTGCTGACGAAAAATTTGGAAGCTCTTTACATAACGTCAGTAACGCGCAGTGCACTCGAATAAATCTGATCAAAATTGTGCTCGAACGAGGTTTCATATTTTTCATTTCAACTTAAGATAATACACTATTAAATATCCCACCTGCCATTATCGTGTCTAAATCATGTAACTACAGACTGACCGTTTTGGGAACGCCAGCCGACGCTTTGCTAACTTTGCAAAATGTGTCATAAATTTTACCCGGCTGGTAGACCTTGTTACTAATCAAGCTGCCATCTTTATGCTACGTTACCGGGAAAACCAGGTGCTTAAGTTAGATCGCGTCTCGGGGACAGATATTTGGACTCTCAAACTTTTTTCATTTTTTTCTGATCTACCACTTGTTGGGATTCATTTCAAAGCTCTTGGTGTAAGAGAACTTTTTACCTGCTTAGTTTTTCGAAAATCGAAAATTTTACTATTTCCTTATAGAGTTAACACAGATGGCGGCCATTTTGAATTTCAAATGTTGGCAAATCTTGAGTAATTCATTTCTCTGATCCAAACATTGAACGGCGACCCCGATTTTATTCTTGATTTTGAAAGAGAGCGATTGAAACATTCTTTAAGGAAAGTTTGAGCAAAAGTTTGTCTTTCACTTTCGAGGCGCATACTACCTTAAATATATGACAAACTTGACTTTTCAAGTATATAATAATAATTGAAAGTGGAAGATTTCGTCATGAGTTTAGATAGAAGGCTTTGTGAATTTTATCAGAGTAATTCTATTGAAAACGAGATTCACTTTCTATTGCATTGTGCATTTTATGATGATTTAAGGTCAACTTATATGAAATGTCTCACACAAGTTCAAGTTAGTTATATTCAGACACAGAAAAGTTAAAGCTAATATTTCAACAATATAATGTTAGAAACACAGCAAAATGTATTGAAAAAGCATTTCTCCGAAGAAAAGAAAGTTTGTAAAGGCTCACTTAGAGTAATTTATACCTTTGCTATTGTGTATTGTACACCGGGCCCGTTTTTTCTCTGTTTTTGTTTTCAAAGTGACATATAAGTCAATAGGGCTGGGAGGTTTCCCTGGTCACATTGTTACTTGTGTTGTAAAGAATATGTAATTTTGACCTCATGTTACTATAATAACTATAATATTTTCATAAAAACAGTCCATAATTACAGCATGGCCACAAATATACACTATACTAGTACTATTAACGTTATGTCAGAATAGAAGGGCTCATATTCAAGTTCAGATTCTAACCTGTTGCAAGCAAGGACTCAGTGCTAGAGTGGTACAGCGACGTCAGGAATCCCATGAGACATTTCGACACACTTTTGAGCTCAGAAAATTGGTATATCGAACAAAACTACAAACAATATCTTAATTGCCGCCATTTTGTATCACGTGACTGACGATGTGTACTGGGGGGTATTTAAGAGTACGAACCGTTACAAGTTGTATTTCGAGAGATATCGACGTTTGTAGTCCTCCTAGCAAAAATGGAAAAATGGATAACTAGATAGCATACTACTCAACTTACTGACCAACTATCTGAAAAACTGGTGAACTAACTAAATAACAAACTGAATAAAATATCTGACTAACCAACCAACTAACTAACTCTGTTTCTCGCTTGGCGTACATCTCATCAAATTTGCAATCTTCATACATTATTATATTGGTGTTCGAAACGGAGTTTAAGTGATAATTCGAAGCACAGCCTCTCCATGTGTGTGTGTGTGTGGAGGGACTGCGTTCGAAGTTGTAAAAATGTGTTTTTGGCTGGCCTAGAAAATCCTCACTCTGTATACTCAATATGTGCACCGTTAGCGCCATTTTGTTGGTATTAGGACAGTCCCTTTTCAAGATTTGAGCGCCAGAAATAAATCTTTACATATAGCATATCAGCGTTTCCCCCTACCTGAAGATTGCAAATTGAGTTGGAAAGTTCCGCAGCGACCATACTTTAGGGTAATGTTGATTTCAAGCGAAGGAGACGTCTCTATATAGCGGGAAATATTAAGATAAATTGTCGCTCTCAGGTCGAGTTTTAAACTCATTCCTTTTCCCAATCGTGCTTACGTTAAATTTCTTCTTTATTTTGGAAGGCTCTTCAGCGATAGGCATGTTTATTTTGAACCACTTCAATTCCAACTAATCATATTACTGTACTGAAGTCATCGTTACTCTCGCAGGGTAAAATTGCACAACCTTTTCTGCGCAAATACACTCTGTAGAATTGGCGGGAACGTCAGCACGTTTAGTTTCATGGCCGGAAAGCCGCTTGGCCAGGTTTTCTGTTGTAGTCGGAAAGTAAGGACCATTTGATGAAGTTTAGTCGCCAAAGGAACTCGGGACGAAATATTAATGATATTATTGTAAAAAGAACGTGTATTGTGGCTAATATTACAGGCTAATTCAGAAGAGATTAATATAATTATCAAATCTGGTGATAATGCCAAGTGAGAAAATTCGGAATTTTTCATCAGAGATGCCTTCATGCGCATAAAGATTCTTTAACTCAATCAGCTATAGCGATATAACTCCAATTATGTCACAAAACTGAAGTCTTCGGGATGCCATGTTCAACTTGAACATATTCAGGAAAAATCTATACAATAAATATTTGAAATATTTTGCCATACTTCCCATGCCGAACTAGGCATTCGATTCTCTGTTTTTATAGTCTAATTGTTAAATTTACGCGCGCAAAAGTGAATAATCACCAGAAATACCGACGACGTTTTGCATTGTTGTTGAATCTGCAATAGGGCTGATAGCTACAGACGTCGCATTTCCATAATTATATACAAATATAAATATCCGTCCGAATCTTTGAAGCTACTTTCGTAAACTACTTCTGTAAGAGCAGCAAGATTGGCTTTGTAACGGTGATATTATGATTATGGCGGAACTCTTATGGTATTGCAGAAACACTTGACATTTTCAGACCCCAATTGACCAAAACTTCTTGAATGAATTGTCTTTGTACTTGTTCCACACCCTTTTAAGATCAGTTTTGATGAAGGTGGCTGGGTCACGAATATGAAGATTACACTTCAAGGGATTCAACCACGAAGCTGTAGCAATGAAGACAGGCGCAGACGACAAAATTTATCCGAATTGCTGTCTGCAGCAACCAATACAATGTCTCGCGCCCGATTGAATTTTAGCATGGAATAATAAATTGCGCCTATTAGGACTATCAAACTTTAACTGTATTCTTTTCTGATCTACCACTTGTTGGGCTAATTTTAAAACGCTCGGTGTAAGAAAATTTTTGACCGTTTTGGTTTTTGAAAAATTGAAAATTCGGTTCTTCTTCATAGAGTTACCTTAAGGATGGTGGCCATTTTGCATTTAAAATATTCGTAAATCTTGGGTAAATTGTTTCTCTAGTGCCAAAGTTTGCACGGTGACCACATTTTGCTACTGTTGATTTTGAAAGAGAATGGTTTAGAGATTCCTTGCGGAAAGTTTGTGCAAAAGTTTAAGTCTTTCACTTTCGAGGCGCATACTAACCTTAACAGGTGCAACAAAAACAATGGAAAATGAAGACAGATAGTTTGTACCATGAAATTGAAACTCTTAAACCTTTGCTCAAACTTTCATTTTCTTTCGAAATTTAGAATAAATGTCACTCATAGGTCACCCAAGTAAAATTAGGTTCTAGAGAACAAATTACCTAAAATTTATCGATACTTAAAATTCAAAATGGCCGCCATCCTTGTTTCAGTCAGAGTCTAGGGGAAAAATAAATTTTCGATTTCTACAAAAGGACATTTAATGTAACCAAGACCTTCAAAATGAGCCTCCACAAGTGGTAGATCAGAAAAGTATTGGAAAATCTGCAAATTAGTTCAAACTGCCACGTCGCATTCAAAGCCAAAGTCGCTAATAACAGTTGAGAAAGTCGCTGTCTGTATGGATGTCTGCACGCGACTCTCTGCATGTCCCTCAAAGGGCTCTCGCTAGTATCATCTCCATGGCAACTTCGCACGTATGACATTTTTATTAGCAGAAGACCTCCAACCATTCTCTCCCCTACTCGTCGTATGATGCGTTGACTTAACTTGAAATGATGAATCACTCTGCAAAAGTTTGCCGAGGGCGGCTCGGGGCCCCGTCATCACATCTAATGCAACGTCAGAACTCTAATGCGAATTATAAGACAAGCATAATGAAAGCTGACCAAATGTCGAGTAACATTCGTCGTTTTCATAACAGCGTTGACGGCGAGGCGCGTTCGCCGTGGACAGCTCCCCTCAATCTCTGTCAAAGCAACTATCATCGTGTGTATCTGCGATCGACAAATCGGCGAGTGTGCCCACCAGTATTAATTTAAAAAGTCGATTAAGATGCCAATTACGTATGATAGGGCATCTCTACTTTTGGTACCTGGTAACGTTTCGTGAATGTTGCTCGCTCGCTGTGTGTGTTGTCAAATCTATTACATCACTTTATGATGCACTAGTAAAAAAATGAAGGGGGTGCAGTGTAGGCATGCGTGGAGAAAAATATTGCATCATTTGTCACGTGACAAAATTTGACTTAATTTGAATAAATTTGCGGGATATTGTAGCATTTTCTTCTATTTATAGATTTCACTTTCATATTACGCATTTAATTTTACATGTTAAAGGTACATAATGACATTAATTAGTTTCCGAGTTGTTAAAAAATATGAAAACTGTTCAGACTATACAATGTATGATCAAAAAATTGAAGTTTGAATGAAAAGTTTTGCTGAAGATAAGTTTGATAAGTTCGAGTGTTACTTTACCATAATTTTATTTTAAAGCGTGATATCATAACGCAACATTTCATTCATCCGCGCTTTCCAAAAATTGTCGTCTGCCACCTAATGTCATGTGCTTTCCTCTTGATTTTCTACACATCTGTATCTGTCAACTAACTTACCACCACATGTCTTACTGCTCTTCCTATGGTAAGTCTGTCATTATCTGGTGCTGTTACACGACAAGAGATGGCTGTAAGGGGGAGGGCGCCCTAGAACTTAGGTCCTGTACCTCCCTACTTGGCACTTTGCATCTGATATTTCCATTGCTTGAATGAATCAGCCGTTCCAACATCAGCGGCATGTGGCAGTTTACAAAATCATTTTCATCATTACCCGCGCTTGAAATCGTCTATTCAGTATGCATTTGTAAGCATAATTTTTCGGTCACCCTATTTTTTTGACGTCATCATCGTTTAGAAAACATGTTCCCATCACAGAGTGGTATTTGTCTATTAACTCTCTCTCCATTTCTAATATACTCTGTTCGTTTCAAATATTTTTAGTCAAAATGCGTCATGATTGCTGATAATAAATCGTCAAGACTGCAAAATGTTGTCAACTTTTTGTATGTGCCTTTTTGGTCCTACTATTGGCGCGACTGTGCTTTGTCTCTCATCACTCCTCAATCTTCTAATCTAATTACCATGTTAATTTACGAACGCCGCCCCAAATCGACCCCCGACCTTGAGTGGAGTGTCCGGTGAGTAAACAAAGTAGTCGATTTGTCCAAATACCGGTTTTGAGGTGTAAGACAGGACTATTGATCCGACTAATTACATTTCGGAACACTGCATCACCAAACGAAAGATGCGGCCGACGCTTTGTGAGGGTTAGTCAATCGGGTCCTCCGAGACACCCACAATTTGTACATCTGCTTTGAAATCGCACTCCTGTGTTCACTCGAGCGTTTTCGACAGACAACGTTTGGATCGTGTCGTAATAAAGCTATCAACAAGATCACAGACAACCCGATTTCAATGTCCAACATTCTGATCTCTGCGGTCACCGCCACATCGCTGAATTTTGACACTCTAATTTACATCAGATTCAAATAAAAACAAAAGGCAAGACACACAGTTGATCTCCGGTCGGTAGTTGTAAATCTCTGAAAAAGTAACGAGTGTCGGCACTAGAAATCAAGAAAGGCCAGATAAAAAACCTGGCGGGCATATTTTGGCGCCATCGGTGAAAATTATTCGATAGTCTGCGTATCGTTGATTGCGTCGATAAATAGTTTCCGTCCGCTTTCCTAAATTGTTGTTACCCGTTTATCATTTGAAGAATTTACATGAAGGGCAGTCTGAAAATGTTCCTTTCACAGAAACAGAGCGGAGATCAGTATCTGCTGTCGAACAGGTAGCCTGTCAGCTGCCGAAACCTAATGCGACTTTTGAAGCATTGGACAATATTTATTTTTGAGAAATATCCTCTTTGCTAAGCATTCCGTGGACTGATTTGAGCAGGTTTTTATGTCAATGTTTCCGAACGACAGAATCCGAAACGACGAACAGACACTTCACGCAGGGTAGTCTCGTCTGACAGGTGCGAAGTGCATATACGTCAACACTGTGCTCGCTAAAGGCTATAACCCCATCGGCACACAGGTCAAAGGTCACACTAGTTTCATTCACAGAAAACCTGCTTGGTTAGTTTTTCATTCATTGTGTACGGTAAAGCTAAGCGTTCGCGTTCAACACGCTTTCGCGCTGCTTACTGTCAAAGAAAGCGCTTTTTAAGGGTATTTTCAGGTAATTTTTGGTCCGTCGTTGCGCTAGGTCACATTTCAATGTCCGACTTTCTATCAAAGTTCAAATTTTCGAAAAAATCGAATTTGTGGCTGAGTGTTATTGTACCACGCTGTCATTCAGCATTATTACCTTCGTGACGACTGTCGTTAATTTTCGTACGTCATATTCATTTTGAATGTGTGCGCTTGTTGTTTCCGATGTATTGTGTGTGTGTGTTTCAACGGCGTCCAAGTACCAACAGACTCGGTCAACAGGGCGACACCAAGGGACTGTCTGTCTTCGGCAGTGGGCAAACATTTGTAAAAGCCACGACAAATATTGCAATTTAGCGAAATACGAAGTCCCTTCTCTCAATGCTCGGCTCTCAGGGGTTAGGCCTTCGGCAGCTTTGATAGGCGATCCGTTGCGAATTTATGCAACGCCTGTTGTCTATCAAATGAACGAAAAAGTGCCCCGTCATTAAAATTTGACAAAACAAGAACGGTGCAAGCGGCTACATAGCAGTCTAGATTGGTTATAAATGGAAGGGGTTGCATAACAGGGCGGATTATGCTGTGTACTCAGAGACGCCGAAATCACCGACTTCTCTTTTACTTTGTTAAATTGCGGAATCTAAACACAGTACATGCGATAATTGGATCAGTCGCTTTCCTATACAAATGCAAACTAAATGTAACTGACACCGTAGCTCTTTTTGTACTGCCAGCCGCTGGCTTAGGAAAGCGTGCACCTTACGAACGACAGCCAACGTCCCGCTATCACTCGGAATAGCCAACTCTCCGGGTCCACGTGTTCGAGGTTTTTTCGAGCATCCGCTTGGGGATATACTTGATCTGTCCGCTGTGATCCTCCTCACCGTCTGTGGTCAGTTCATCTGCGGACAGTGGAGCCTCTCGTCCAAGGCCACGCGGGTTTTTGAGCTCTCTGAAGTTTGACCGATCGGCGGCTAACTGACGTAATCATGGAGTCTCCTTTTTTTCTATGAGTGCATGCAGTACAATTGCTTTTCTACAAAGGCGCCGCGGAACAGATGTCTCGCAAAAGTGAAACAGCTCTTGCCTGAACCAAAATAAATCCACGGGGAAGCGGCAAATCATGGTTGAGACTACCGCTTAACACCTGATTCGAGCGAAAAAACCCGAGCGGGAATGCTCGCTGTCTGCAGCTGTAATTTTTGTTTGGTGAGTACAGGACTCGTTCGGGGCTTCGCAATTCCTTCGTTTTTATGGGGGATTCAGAAAAGCATTCCGAACGTATCTGTAATAGAAAGCTTTGTATGGACACCTTCTTCATTAACATTACACATCGCATTGGCTAGTACTCCTCCCCTTTTAAACTGGCGGTGTTGTGTGATCTCTACCAAACGGCGTCCCAAATATCCTTGGACAAAAAGATTGAGGCATCCCCGCGACGTCTGAAATCGTTGATAAACAGATCCCGAAAATCAGTGTCATTTCCGTCACCCCTTGTTTCATCTTTCCGCTGTTTAATTCGATACTGAGTCGGGGACCATTCTAATTTCCTTATTCCATCGCGTTGTCACCTGGGTTATTACCTCCCCCCCCTCTCCCCGCTTTCCCCGCACGAGCATAACACGAAGCTAGAAACACCGGGACTCCCTCACATCTTGGTAGCTTTAACCTCTCCAGTCACGTGGGTTTGAACATAATAGAATTTTACATTTTTTGGAGTCAACTGTCTCTCCATTTTCACTGGTCTCGATTAAATTAATTTGCCAGTAAATTGGAGCAGACGACCCCCTGTCCAGCTCACTCCCAGATATTGCTTTTGAATGCCCACTGCGTTGAGGATTATATTTTCCAGTACAGCGAAAAGAAAGAACTGTGTGCGTTGAAAAAAAAGGGCGCGGAGTAATGTCTGTCTTCCGTCAGGCTTATCTGCATGACAGCCGCTTTGTGGGGACCTCTGACAAGATGGACTGTATGACTGTATTCTGCGTCTCCTTTTTCTTATTATTATCCCGAAACTGCTGTGACAATGAGCCAAGTGAAAAGGATAAAAAGAACGTTTAAATCGATCCCGGCCGGTCAACATTATAACCATATTGAGGTTGTCTTTCATTTGAACTTAAATTGTGGGAATTGCACTCAAAACCACATTTTGCGGGGCATTGTTGAATCGAGTCAGTATCGAGCAGACGCGACACGCAACTGCCTGACGGCAGCACTTCGTTCGTTTGGCGGGCCAACTTGCAATTTCTTGCCTCCATGAATTATTCACGCGCTGAGGCCCCTATTAGTATTCAATTTCTGACAACGTTGGTCAACTCCATGAATTTTTGAGGACGCAGACAATTCCTTTTTTCTGAGAAGTCGAGAACTCTTCATTTTCCGGTGTAATTTGGTTTTGAGCGAAATCTGTAGCCCAACTGAGACTCGTAATCAGTTGAGAGTCATTCCTAGCCACATGAGATTGTGCCCAAGTAAATGTAATAGAATGATGAAGTCATGAAGAGAATATCAACATGGCAGACGACCTCTTCCCTCCCGCCAATTTTTGTAAAGAAAATGTCGGCTGTCAGAATTTTCTGTACACAAACAAAAAGAAGTTTGACAAAAAATATAGAAAGCCATACGCAGTGTGACGTCGATGAAGTACATTTTCGATGGACGTAAATACGTTTATAATATTTGTATGTTTGTATTGTTTTCTTATGTCGATACGACATGTCAACAATCCTCATCACCATATTGTGAAGAGATGTAAATATTTCTGCAAAAGTGAGCTGCAAAAGTTAACAGGTAATCTTCGGAAATCGGGTCAGCGCTCCCAGGAGCTTCGCCTTCGATACAAGGCAATCTGTATGCAGAGTAACTAACGGTGTGTGTCGCATCTAAAAACTAATATATCCACAATGGCTGCCGATGTCGGCCATCTTGTCTCGATCACACCATGCCTGAACAATTTTTATGCAGTCTGGGCGGGAAAATGAACGAGCGATGCTAATAAAGATAATGCTCTGAATGAAGGCAAGCGAACAGGTTTTATTATCAATAATGAATAGCGCAAAGCCATTCCACTCGCTGAAAAGTTACAGTACAAAAGTTCCTTGTCTATTGTTTTTATTTGTTTTGAATTCTATCGTGAAAACTTGAAAGCATTGTTATTTTTTAATTTGGATTATTTTTCCATATTAAGTATCACTTTTTTTATTTTGTCAAAATGTCAGTTATAAAATATTTATGTAAGTCAAAAAAGTACCAACTTTTAAATTCACTTATGATTTTTTTTCAATCGCAAATTTGTTTCAAGAACGTGGAAATTTCAGTTTTGTAGCGGTTCAGTGTGACAGTTGTGCAAGCGTTGGTAAACTACCCGCGTGTTTTTGACTAAATAATGTTCAACTGAATGTGGCGTTCTGTTAAACTTGTATGAACTCTCAATGCCCTTGCTTTGTTTCAGAAAATTGCAAAAGTAAACGTATTGTGTACAAAGCTAGAACTCGCTTTCGTATGCATGATCATGTTTTCCGCTTTTCTTTGTCCCCCATAGAACCACGTAAAAAAGCCCCACGGAGTGAATAAAATGACTCTCCGGGCTACAAGCAGTCTTGTCTGCATCTCGAGCTTCTGACAAAACATTTCCTCTCTCGTTGATTCTATGCAGCAACTCACAAAAGGCGCCCATAACGCGTGACTTTGTTTCCCTCAAGCGGTAGCAAGTCGAAGAAAACTGTATAGGCCCGGGCTGTATCCACGTAAACGGTCCAATTCGAAATGCGCGCAAACAGGCTGGTGGGTTTTTTCAACAGACTTGTTCTCAATAGTAAAAGAGTTTTTAAACGATTTTCCGTCTTTTATGCGTGTGTAATCGGCTCGTGTGTGGTCCGCAGCGCTCTTTTCAGAAATCCAACTGAAAGCATCGATGTTGGCTTGCTTTTCACTTACCAAGCCTACCATAGACAAGCTCGCATCGTCGAATCTCCCTCTCTCTCTAACTCGCTCGCTCTTGTACATCCACCTTGTTAATAAAAACACTATACAATGAATTTTCCGTCACAGCATAAATAGATTTCATATCGCATATGTAAATGTTATTGATAAAAATCAATTCATAGAGCCCCGATTGTTCTTCCCCATTCGTATCGATCAGTCGTTTTTACGTACAGAAACATCACCGCCTGTAACAAGTTAATCTGTCGAGTATTGCAGTCTAGCTTTGTTTGTATGGCGTACAAATCATTTCACCAGTTTATTCCCACAGAACATGAAATCCCCCTTGTCATGTATATTACCTTTTTAGTTTCTCTAACTTTACTTTCAGATATTTTGCAGGGGGGCTTGGCCCATATTACTTCTTTTAAAAAATTCGTTTATGCTGCATAGTTAATTTTTGTGTCTCAGATTTTATCTTTAATTACACATCATTCTTAACACACATCGCATATCCATCCTTCTCCATCCCCCTCTCTTTCTCTCTCTCTCTGTCTCTCTGTCTCTCTCTCCCTCTCTCTGTCTCTCTCACTCTGTCTGTCTGTCTGTCTGTCTGTCTGTCTCTTTCTCTCTCTCTCTCTCTCTCTCTCTCTCTCTCTCTCTCTTCTCTCTCTTCTCTCTCTCTCTCTCTCTCTCTCTCTCTCTCTCTCTCTCTCTCTCTCTCTCTCTCTCTCTCTCTCTCTCTCTCAAATATCTCTGATTTCACAGCATCTTTCAAAAGTATGCCAGTCACACTCGAGCAGACACCGGCAAAACCCCCTGTTGTATACTGCTGTATAACAACAATTAAGTCAAAACTAGAGCAAAAATTTCATCCTCTGGGCATAACGGAGGCGATGGAAGTCGCCAACCCGGTGGTGGCATTGGCTTCTATTTACCCAGTGTACGATACAAGGACATAGATCTGACGCTTGGAACCTAATGTACACTTTTGAGCGGGACTTAGCTTTGTTCGGATATTTATCGAAAGTCTCGTGCACCGGTCGAAAGTAAACACTCCATCTTTACATAGGCGATGGGTAATACGTTTAATCCCTTGTGCTAAGGTTGCCGTTGGGAGAGGGAATCGCCCAGCAGCACACTCGCCGTACAAACAATCAAACAAGGTGGTGGCCTAACGTTAGTGCACCCTAAAAGCCAAACAGTAAATACACACGTTTTGAGAGAGAGAGAGAGAGAGAGAGAGAGAGAGAGAGAGAGAGAGAGAGAGGTGGGGCGCGAGTTTTTATCTTCACGATTCAATATTTCACAATGTCGTGATGCGAAGCTGAATTTTGCTCCCTTGTCTTGTTGGTGTCACAGTTTATGTTTTGAAGAGGAAACCTGGCCAGGCGAAAACCACGTGCATGTGTTCATCAGCAGAGAAGGCCTAATTAATAGAGAGGACAAGCTGACATATACCTCAACATAAAGGCAATGAATGTGTGATGTCAGTACGCTAAAAGGGTAATGGCCAGCATCGGTAACGCGCCTTTGTGATGGTCCTTTATTCGCCTGCTCTATTAGCTACTATTGATACCGCGATATGTACGGCAAAATACCCCTTCTTGAAAACGAACCATACGTCCGACCATCTTGATCGAAATTTGTCGTTCCTGTACGCCGCCATTTTGAGATAACACTAAAGTGCTGCGCTGTAGTTGACTGTGGTAATTCACAGAGGCCGAGGACCACACTAAATATTGCAATAGTTGGACAATTTTTACGAGCTCAAAAAATTTGTAGACTACAAGCGAAAGACGACATTAGCCGATGGGAGTTTTCTAAGCGCGCGCGGGCTCCACGCTGTGCACTGTTGTGCCTCGATCCACGTGTGCGCCTGATTATGGGAACGTATTTGTATGTTTTCGGCCATTTGTCAAGAGCTGTCAGTGCAGGCTACGAGAAGGTCAATCATGTGCCGACATTGCCTGCTATTTTGTAATCTGAGACCCACAAATCTCATGCACTACACGCGAAATGTTACAGACTACAAGATCTGGATGAGATACGTGAAACTCTTTTGGAGGCAGACGACAATTTTATCCTCGAAATCACTTGTAAAACAGGTCTTCTAAGTTTGATAGCGTCGAGTTGATTTAGTAATTGTTTTGTTTTTATAACTTGAGAGATTGACAAACATCTTACTTTCAGATTTCACGACTGTATTACGATGATAATGAGGAATCAGTGTATGGTTCTAAATTTTCAATGTTTGTAGAAATATTTCACAAACTTGTTACCTGAGTGCCATGCCATATTTAATATTGCATAACGTTCAAGCTAAGGCACATTATTATTATTATTTTTATTTTCAAAACCGCCAGGTTCTCATTTGATAATTTTTTCAATGCCTTTCAAATCGACAATTTTACGCGTATGGTGAAAATTCCGCCGGTACTGCACAGGACATGGAAATACAAAAAATTATTCAAAATATGAAAGGCTCTTTCGAGATACAACGTTCGGTTATCATTTCTCACTGACCCCAACTGCAGTTATCATACCGTCTTGTGTTCTACATGTAAAAAAGGTTCCACACTCGTGTACCACCACTCTCAAATGTAAAATACATCTTAATTAACACTGCTTTGGTCTCAGCATATATACATATCGAACAATAAGTTCAGAAACGTGGTTTGTTAAAACCCCGCCGTTTTTAGAACACATTCGGTGATGTGCCTGTCGTGCCGTCTTACGCATGAAAGGTGACACAATGGCGACGCTAGTGGCAGGCCACCATGTATTCAATTGACAACCCACGCTTTGGTGACTAGCTTTGACAGGGAATCGTGTTTGCTCCACCGTTTACGCTAGATGTAGCTAGAGTTCAAAAACGTCAAATCGGTCCTAGTGCCTTGAAACCCTGTCCCTAAAATTTACAGAAAGAATTATGAACAAACTGGCGCTTCCTTGTATGATATCAGTTGGGTGCTATTCCCAATGAAGTCGTCAATATTTGCGCCAAACTTGAGCAGACGAAAATTTTATATTCTACACCCCTGTTTCTGGCAAGCATTGGGATACATATTTTCGAAGCAAATGGACTCAACAGGTCTTTCCAGCGATTGTTCTGTCATACAAAGAAATAGTAAAAATAGGTATTGTTTACATAAGCCCTAGCACAGGTTTTCATAGAACATTTATTTTTGCAATTGAAATTTTGCCTTCTAATTTTGGTCACAACAATTTACACACGTACTGGTACCTTTTAGTGAGCCAAATAGGTGGAGGAAGATTGAGAAATAAAAATCGGTGTGACATGTTCGATTTGGCGGTCATTTGGGGGTCACCACAGCCTGTCTTGGAGAAATGTGAAATCTGGCCAGAGGTGGAAAGTTAGAGTCAAAACAAAGTACTCGTTGTGGCGCTGGACCGACGACAAGGCAACGCACGGGTCACCTGCCACAAAATATATATGTTGCATTGGACGGTTGTGTCCCAGAACTTAACAGGGACTGGTTTTGTCTTAACCTACCATTGACCCTGTCATTGTGACCTCTTTCGGTATGTTGTCTGACAGTGTCAAGAAATATTCTCAGATTTTTTTAACGAAATTTTAGAATATTTTGTTTGGACCTCTACAGAGAATATGAATGCACCCGAGCGTATTCGGTGTTCAAGCACGATTACTAGCAGAATCCAACTGGCCGAGTTCGCCTTGACTCCATGACGCTAGGCGCCATAGATAATGGTCGTTCCCTGTTATTATACTTACAGACGACTTCACTGTCAGGCATCCCCGCGCTTGTACGCTGTGCGGCACGTGATAATTGATTGTAATTAAAACAAAACAACACAGCAAAACAAACACTGTCCTCAGGTTTAAATCGCGCCGACTCCCGCGTCGGGTCAAGCCATTGACCACGGAGGAAAGCCATATCCAACAACTGCGGTTTGGCGTGCCACAACACAATACCAAGAGAAAGTACCGCCATGTCAGGTAGAAGGACAGGTTGTCACATTAGTTTAAAAATTAAAATATTGTCAAAAAACATTCCTACTAAAATACGAATATGAGTGTCCTGACAAGTAAATTCGTGTTGTAGCAATATCCGAACGTGAAATCGTGCAGCGAGGCGGCATGGAGTGTCATTCGTCGCGGGGAGGCAGTCAAACGTGTAGCCGTGCAAGACGCTGTGACTTGAGTTTTTCATTCATGGCCAGGAAGATTTATCAAGATTTACGAGTCCTAACGAGATGGGGATTCATTTTTCAGCCTGTATTTGTATAAGAAACGCCCTCTTGGCGTTAAAACGCGATAAAAGCAGAATAAAACGTTATAGAAAAGCGATGATCGGTTTTTTTGTAACATTTGACGAGCTCTGTGTTTTTTGTGTGTAACGTTGTGCATGGGGCATTCCCTCATATTTTAAACAAAGTCTACCACTTAGAGGGGGCCTTTTTCACCCCATGTCAACCAGAGGACTTTGATTGCAGGTGAAATCTTTCAAAATCTGGATAAGCTAGTGCCGACAAGAGGGAAAGATTCGCTCGTCCCCCTTTCTGCAACAATCCCCCTAATCCCCGCTGGAGCCATCTCTGAACGCTGTCACTTTTTAGGCCTCGTGCAGCACGACGTTGCCGCTAATGGCGGCTTTAACATTTCAAGGAAAGTTGTCGTTCCTCAAATATTGTTTTGTTCCATTAAAAGCCCACCAATATAGAGCCTCGATGTGATGAGCGTCACGACAAAATTGCAAATTTTCCAAACTGGACAGACGACAAAGTGGAAACGATGAAATCTTAACTGACCTGTATTTTGCAAATTAGTGTGGCGAACTCCACGCTCCATGTTTCTCTGTTTCTGGTCTAACGTTGCATTTCAGTTGCCCCTGAACGCAATTTTTTCTGAACAGTCGCGTTATTTCCATTTTCAGGTGGCTCGACACAGCAAGCGAACAACCAACCCCCAGGACGAACAAAAAAAGGACAAGGAAAGATGGCGAAGGAACGAAAAAAAATGTGCGGCGGACTTTTTGATCTTTGAAAATTGAGCGTGATTGATGATATCGGCTGGCAGTGTGAGGTGGAGAGAATGCATAAAGAACGTACAAACCATCGCATGGTATACCTTTGACCCTGCAATACTGTGTACGGATGTTTTGCATTTATACGTGCCGTGAAGAAACTCGTCGGTCGTCGTTCACACCCTCTGTGCGTTCCCTGATCAACAACATGATTTTTTTACTCTTTTACTGTGCGAATTAAAAAACAAAATACCAGCACGCCGTGACCGTACGAGCACTTGGAATGGAGCCAGTTGCCGAAGGGTGGATTGACATTTGAAATAACGACTGTGAGTCCACTTGCGCCGGGGCAAACAGCGTTGATGTGCAATTACATGAGTTGTGCAATAAACGCCTGGAATTACATAATTTTCAGCTACATGAATTTGTGACCCGCAAACCGCCATAAGCTAAGAACGTGCTATCTCGACGTTTGCCTCCATTCAATTACACAACGTTAACTGAAATCGTAGTCTTTTTGGACTCTTCAGTAGAGCTGGCATGCGTTTACTTTCTAGGTCCAGTTTGTTTTTGTAGCTCTGACAATTTTGTCACCTGTGGTGTGGTCACATAGCAAACTAACATACCTCGCCAGAACGTTCGGCAACATATGAGCATATGACATGGTATCTACTCTTTCCGAAGCTAGCTCAGGGTTGTGTGTCGGCCAAACGACATTATTTTTAGGCCTTTCATTGTTTATTGAAATAAACGCGCCTTTCAAATTTACCGATTTTCGTTTTGTCTGCCTTTGTTCAAACTGGCAACCGAAGAGACATCTTTTGTGCCGGCTCGCCTCTGTATGGCATGTTTAACGCAATGTTTATAGGCAACTGTAAACAACAACTGGTGTCTTACGCGCCTGTCCTTTTTGACAACTATGTTTACAGCACAGAGAGAGAGAGAGAGAGAGAGAGAGAGAGAGAGAGAGAGAGAGAGAGAGAGAGAGAGCTGATTCGGTGTACAGGAGAAAAAGAGCTACCATGTTTTTGGAGAAAAACATCGCCGTTAGCGAACTGGTTCTACGATCATGGAAAAATATTAACAAGCAAACAGGAAATTTAAGGTTAAAATGATTTCAGAGCCTCGATGTAAGGTCAATATTTCACTGACGTCAACTTAAAATATATATTTGCGTGTAGAAAAACCCAAGGTCTCGAACACATATTTGCTCTGTTTGATGTGTGAGCGACTTTCCTAAACACCGCGTCCTATCGCCATTTAAATATCACATTTGTGGGGACTGCTGGCGAAATATCTAAATTTGGTTTTATAAAAGCCATGAAATCCACGATACTCGTTATGTTACCACAAGTATTGCTAATGGTCTACTTGCTGTATCACGTGCATCACATTTTGTTTTCCTGCGCCTATTTTACACAATTTCCCTCCCTTTAAAGGACCATGGACAGAGCTAAGAATCACGCAGTTGATATATCACACGATTTCGCATGATAAGTCAAAGTTTCCCGCCGACTGCAGGTAAAGACAACGATTTGGACTTCTGCAGTTCTATGAGGATTATCACTTTCTAAATTTAAATCGGGACGCCCTTTTGGATTTTTACATGTTATATTTTTTGTACTAATGACTGAGCTAAATTTGGATTAAATATCAAGCTGGTGTCATTTAATAAAAGGTCACCTTGGCAACTAGGTGGTGCTGACTATACAAACTCCAAAAATACGACATCCGTCTGGGCCATCTTTTGTGTAGGTGACAAATGTGTTGACTGAAAGTCGCTATAAGCCATTGCATGTGGATCAAACAAAACACCAACAGTAGCTTCAAATCTACTTTTCACAGTGAGCTACAACAGGTTGCGCGTTCTGGGTCATTTCCCCAAACTTTCCTAAACAGTTATCAAGCAAATGAAATCAACGTGTCGCAACAGAAGTAATATAAGGATTTGGGATATTCTTAGAGACTTTTGTTTTGAGGTCGTGAAATTTGCACAACGCTAACAGAGCAGACGACAGTTTTTGATCACCAACAAGCGTCTAACGGGGCGTTTTTTCATCCCACAGTACTTGACACCACAACTGAACAGACCTGTTTAGAAGTCACTTTCTCCTTATAGTTTTCACTTTATTTTGAGTTAAAATCGTCCATAAACGTACAACCAAACATAATATACCACAATGTAATTTTGTCATCGGTTTTATACTTGAATATATATCTTCACGTGACATTAACAAAATATACAGTCAATACGAAAGCCAAGTGAAACTTTGAAGCGACAAAATTATACACAGTAACTGCATATAAGCGGATTTTTTATTTCATGCAGAAATGTGAAACGAAGAATTATTTTGATCATTATTCCCCCTATAATAAATATAATTTCTTTTAAACTGAACATGTCCATATATTCTATTGTCATGGTGTTAACTTGTACCCCAAAAAGGATATTCCGACCCTGTAGTTCCATGTAAAAAATGCAGACGACAATTAGTGGTTTGGTGAAAATCGCACTCACACTCAAACTAGGTGAGATTTTCCTCCGAGAATTTGCGAAGGTGAGCGTGTCACTTTGGTTTGACCAGAGAATGCCGACAATCTGCGGTACAGTGTGGCGTTGTTCTGCCGTTTAAGGAGTGGCCAATTCGGCTAGCTAAGGCCTGCATGCTGACGAATGTTCAGAGACTCGGAGATTCAAATAAATTAATGAAAGTCGTTGGAGAGTAGAAAGCAAAATCGAGTAACAGAAATGAAAACATTCGTTGGTAAAGACGAGGCACTTTTGAAGGATATCACCTACGTCGGGCACGACGTTATTGAAACAATGTCCGCATTTTTGCCCCCGATCATATTGTTCATTCCCTGTCCAAACGCGGGCTCTTTATACCGCTTTTTCTGCTTCATCCGTCGATTTTGGAACCAAATTTTCACCTGTGTTTCGTTCAGACCTAACATGGCGGCGATTTCTACCCTTCTGGCGCGCGTCAAGTACTTGTTGAAATGGAATTCCTTTTCCAGCTCAGTCAACTGTTTGTTGGTGAAATTCGTTCTCCCGTTGTTCGGCGATCCAGTAAAGCCATATTCACCACTTTTCCCTGTGTGCAGACAAATACAAAAAAAATCTGAAATTATAAATCATATCGGCAATCAAATCATACAAATTAATTATTCAACACTGGGAAAATAAACATACATTTCAGAAGGCTTGAAAATGGCGGGAATAGCTGTCCGACGTACTGCCGTGTCTTATTTAACGCGATATGGCGCGCGTGTCTTAAATGTAGGGCTGTTGTCAATATTCGAACCAAGATCGTTACGAGATCACATGTCAGAAAATTATCAAATATCAGCATACAAGTGAAGTGAAACATTCCTATTGGGGTTTTAACGTGTCGCCCCCGAAGAGCCGCCCTCGTTGTTTGTAAATGCGACGCAAAACCCGGACGGAGATTGATTCTGCCCGCCAAAAGAAATCACAGGTGTCCCTCATGTCGTAAGCCATACAATGCCCTACTAAGTTATCACTCAAAAATGCACATGAAAATTTGACTTAATCGCCGTTCGATCATATTTGTCATCAGTTACGGAAACAATACTTTTGACCCAAATGTCTAATGTGCCAGGAAATTCCGGGATGCGTGTACACGATGGAAGTTTCAACATTTTCACTATTTTAAAACGATAGAATCTCAGCAAATCCGTTCAAATGATAATCGGCACGACTAAACGAAACATCAAAATAATAACCAAAGTGACGATAGTTACAGGGATGAGCAATCACTTATAAACGTGAGCGAAGCAAAACGCATCTTGAAACATAGATTTATGACTTAAAAATTATCCACTAACTTAAAATGCATACACAACATATGTAGTTAATAGAACATCAATCGACCTTTACGAACATAGTCGACTCGGGGTACTCATTCTTCAAACTATCGTCTGCTCATTAAGTTCGATTTACAAATTTCCCGCTCAAAATGGTACAATTTTACACAAAATTGCTAACAGTTAATGGAGACTATACACCATTTCCCCTAAAACAAGCACATTCGACTCAAAATTGTGAAAATTTTCACATCAAGGTATGAACGATGGTGACTTTTGTGGAATGTGTCAAATTTTGGATGAAGTATTGTACGTCACAGAGGTTAAACAAGAAATATTGCTGTCTTTGATCAATGGCATTGTAACACCTTAAGAGAAAGCGATTTAACTCTCTTTTTCACGGCCTTCAGTAAATACAATTGCATTTATCACCTTAAGCCATAAATTAGAACAGTTGTAGAATTATGTACTACTCGTTACACCCGGGAGTTTTAAACGAGCGTCTCTGATTTGACAGAAGAAAGTTACATATGTACCAGTTTTTGGCGGATTCCTTTTCACTTTCATCCAGTTATATACTGTCGTTTCTCCCGAGGATTTGTGGTCGTCGCAGTCTTTGTCGCTCTGATTCAGGTGAGGGTTGTCCGGGCTGTCATCGGCGTCGTTGTGGTTGATGCTGTCGAGCTGGTGTTGTTGTTGTTGTTGTGGGTGGTGGTGGGGATGGGGTGGCTGTTGCTGTTGCGGGTGGTGGTGGTGATGTTGGTCGTGGTGGTGGTGATGGTGGTGGTGGTGGTGGTTTGTGTAATGTCCCGTGCTGGTGTTGCTGTACGTCGTCAATGAGGTCGCCGTGGCACACTGCGGCTCCAGATAACTCCCTCTGTTTATAGCAGCCGCGGCTGCTGTGTTGTAATGGTTCTGATTATAGTACATGGAGTCGGTAAAACTGTACGCATTCGCCGCTCCGATTTGCGGCGTCGCTGGCGAATTACTGTACATAGCGGCAGTTCCGGCGACTGTCGAATCGTGAGGGTGACCGTAAGAGTTCATCGCAGTCCTTGAATTTACCGCAGATAACATCCGTCCGTCCACATTCTCTGAGCCGGGAACTCCGTAAGACTGTTGATAGTGTACGGTAGTTGCATTGACCGGGACTTCGGTCGGGTAATTCAAATTCCTGACGGCCGGATACAGGGTTGGTTCGGTTCCATAATCAACGTAGGAACCCATTTTCGAAGTGTCCATTACGGGGCTGTCAGATATGGGTCGTAATTTTGAAATATGCGTTCACGCTGTCTGCCGGCGATGATAAATAGGGGACGACTAGTTCGTGAGCTCCCCTTCGCACACTCTGACACCGATATGCTTATTTTGCACGCCACGTGACCAATACCCACCAATCAGGACGGAACAGAGTAATTTCCCTGTTTGTGCCGTAACTATCTATCAACGTAATGGCATATTTATTAGTAATTTCGCTCTGACTACCCTATCTTGATTTTTCTTTAAACCGGTAAAATGATTCACTTCCGATGAGTTTGGTCAGAATATTTTTCATACCAACTCCTCGTCCGACACCATCCATGGAAATGTATGTACAAGGGCCTCTCGCATGGCCGCAGCAGCATGTCTATATTGAGCTACTTTTTGGCTTTTCGTCTTGTCTTTAGCATTCGTTTAGTTAACGGTCATACTCAGAGTAAACATAAATCTGTACAAGCCGTATGCGACCATTCAATTCGACTCCAGCCTTGCTCGCTCGCTTGGTTGACACATCCCCGGAATGTCCCCGGTTTCATCAGTTCTTTACACTCTCCATGACAACGGGTCGGTCGCTGCGGAATGCAGAGGTACACCCCCTGAGTTGCCGAGTTCGAAAAAAAAACAACACAGTACGACGGCGACATGTCACACCGCGCCTTTTCTCGTTCGGAGAATGCACAAGTTTGGTGGTCAGCAAACAACAGCTATCGTGCATGGCCAACGAATGTCGTCTGCCAGCTTCTCTCCTGTCCAAATTCCGCCACCTCTCAACTCCACATCAAATATTAACCATTATCAGCACGCCTTGTTTATTTCTAATTAATCTTCTTCTGGGGTCACTTCAGTTCACTCCATGACCTGCAGGAAAGGGGAATAAACGTATTAAAATTACGTAATACAGTTTAAAAATAGAAGAATTCTGAGCAGTCGCAGAAAGCTAGCAATCCGACCAAGCGTCATCGCAGATAGGTCATGATACAACTCAACAGTGGGAATAAAATTGGTACGTTTTTCATTTGACCTGGAAGGACGATTCTTCAAGTATAAAATGTGAACAACACGCACGATTTTGGTGTTCAAGTTTTTTTTTAATTAGTCACGGTCATGGTAGTATAAAAGTATAGCTGGAGCGAAAAGGACGTAAAATTAATTATTAGCGTAGTGGAGTACACACGCTGCGGAGAGCGTGTGTGTTTTGAACACGCGCTAGCGCTGTGGCTGGTTTGTATCGCGCAACTTGTGCGATTGGCAAACATATTGAAAAAAGTTCACTTTAATGTTCTCGTAGATATCACTGCGGATTAGCGAAGTAGCAGAGATGTAATCTGTTTTGAAGTTAATTCGCCCGGATGCAATATTCATACCATGACACCGGAAAACAATGGCGATCGTTGGTAACACGATACTCTAGGCTCAATTTTCCCGCCATTGTGTTCTCGGCAGCTCACTTCTGGAAATGGGCGCGCAAGCTGTAGATCGGCAATTGTGTTGCGGAAAGCGAAGCCGAGCGCCTGAACGCTATAAGCTCTTCTCCGCAGGACGCTGTCACCGAAGAATATCGTCCCACAACATCGCGTATCTGCATTGCCCATTTCCATACTCACAAATGTATGGCCGACAGAAATCTTATAAATTATGTATTTTCGGCAAGTAAATTTATGCAACTGCAAGAACTTATCGTTTCACTTTGTGAGAAAGTAAGCTTTGCGAAAAATGGGAGTCAAAAATAGGTCGCCTCTGAATACACTTGTCATCTCATAAATATTGTGTCAGGCAGCGAAATTGAAAATGCAATTATGTTTAGAAGTCTTCACAAACGTTTACAACCGTGACTTGTGAATTCATCGCTGCTCAAGAATAGTTTCTCTATGGCGTATTGTTTACTAGCAGATAGTTTATTGGCCGATACCGATATGGATTAGCTTTATTCAAATCGCTCAGCAGGCAAACTCGAAATATTAGTTCTGAGTACAGACTAATTACAATCTTGTTCCTGTGAGTGATGGAGCATCCTAACATCAGGTGTATTCGAGGACGAAGAATAACATCTCACAATAGAAGAAAAATTGCCTTTCGGTAGCAAAAATATCCACGAATAAAAAACTTGCAAACTTTCTGTTGACTTTCATGAATGATCATCAAGAACTGAAAATTGCCCTGAGTAAGGAAGTCGTGTTTCCGCACGTCAAATATTGTCGTCTGCAACTTTTCAGATATATGAGAGGTTCTTATTATCAGACATACATCTGTTATTTTCTCCTCCGTGCGAAATTAACAATAATTTCTTATACAACCAGTCCGTATGTAAGCTTATATACTACGTGCTTTGACGGCAAAATGCCCCACTGGCTTAATCAGTTGGCCGTGTTGTGTAGTCCTATTAGAAACCTATTTACTATACATTCCTGTGGGAGACCGTACAGATGACTAATTTGCATAAATTTTGTAACCCTATTTGCATTTTCATCCGGGGCAATTACTGGCGCGGAAACCCATGCAGAAGTTGTTACATTGACATGTCACCGTATTCCGCGGTACACGCCTTTCTTTTAAGGGACGGACCATTAGATCTTGGGAGGGGGGGTGGTCAAAAACAGAAAAAAAAAAATTTCAGAGCAGAAAGTTAGGAAAAAAAAAATTTTCAAACTAGTTTGCAAAATAAAAAAAAAAAAAATAAGAAGACAAAGGCGTAAAAAAAAAATTTGCAAAAGTCTTTAAAATTTTGAATTTTTTTTAGATTTTACCGACAGAAAGCAACTTTCTGTATTTTTTAGTACATCCTCCCGGCACATTTTAATTTTAATTTATACATTTAGAGTGACTGTATCCCTTATACTGGAAGTTATGATTATCTTATCTTTTCAGGACTTTTGTATTCTGATCACTTGAAAATTATGAAATTATAGAACCTGTTTTCTACTTCTTTCCTGCGTACAAACCAAGCAGGTACACTAGTAAAACATTGAAACTATGGTATGGTTGTCAAGACAGAAAGTTGTATTTGCCTTTTAAGATCAAGGTAAACAGATGCAGGCCACATCAGTTTCATTTTTTTCACAGCATTTTATTGCAATGATGAATGCAAGAATGGGTGAACAAGTAAAACACGTCAATAATGATAAAACAACATATCAAGTCATTATGTATTTTTTTGCTTTTAAAAAGGCATTTTCAATCTTTTTTCTCAAAAAACAGCCTCAAAAAACAACAGCAACACATGTTTTAACATTCAACAATACACTACGTAGAATGCCATCTATCCAACAAATCCCAACACAAAAACACACAAAAGGGGTTGAACTTTGAAAGTTTCTCGATAGCAAATACTGAATAAATCTGCATGAATAATCGTTTTTGTGTAGCAAATTTCAAAGAAATTGGACAAGCCCTTTCAGAGAATACAGATTTTTTGACCATGAATGGCATAAATTGCCCTAAAAAGACAAATATTGAAATTTCAACACATCTATACACATCCAATCAATTTGGACATGCTGCTACAGAGAAATAGATGTTTTGATCAAAAAAGGGCAACAATTGCTCTAAAAACACAAATATGCAAATTTAACTATATTATTTAGCTTATTTTAGCTTCTCAGCTTGTCAAAATCAATTGCAAATCATGAGATATGCATGATGTTTGGTAGGGTGAATGTAGGCATTTCACCACGCAGTAGAAAGGGAAGCCGGGAAACCAAAATAGTCAATTTTCAAAACTATAGGAAGCTACTGAGGAGCAAGAAGACCATGTTTCAGAGGAAGATGTGTAATCCGAAAAAAATGCTCCCAAAGTGCCACCAAATAACACCATTTTTATCTCTATTTTTCAAAAGCTCCAACGGCAGGAGGGGGACACCCCCTCCTGACCACCCCCCCCCGCAAAAATACTCCCCAAGTGCCACCAAATAACACCATTTTAATCTCTATTTTTCAAAAGCTCCAACGGCAGGAGGGGGACACCCTCCTGACCACCCCCCCCCGCAAAAATACTCCCCAAGTGCCACCAAATAACACCATTTAAATCTCTATTTTTCAAAAGCTCCAACGGCAGCAGGGGGACACCCCCTCCTGACCACCCCCTGCAAAAATACTCCCCAAGTGCCACCAAATAACACCATTGTAATCTCTATTTTTCAAAAGCTCCAACGGCAGGAGGGGGACACCCCCTCCTGACCTCCCCCTTCAAAAATACTCCCCAAGTGCCACCAAATAACACCATTGTAATCTCTATTTTTCAAAAGCTCCAACAGCAGCAGGGGGACACCCCTCTCCTGACCTCCCCCCCCCCCCCGTGACCGCTTGCGTGGCCACTTGTGGTGCTTGGCACCACATCTTTGCCCTCTTTATCTTCAGACAGCGACGAACAAAAAAAAATTATAAATCTGAAAATTTACTCTGAAAAAAAAATTTCACAGCTAATCTCAATTGGAAAAAAAAAATTTCAGAAATTTACAATAGTAAAAAAAAATTTTCACAATTTCATTGTGACCACCCCCCTCCCAAGGTCTAATGGTCCATCCCTAACCCTCGTATTGTGCTGCACATTGGCAGCACACAATATCCTTTGGGAATATCGGACAAACTAATTTGTATAAATTTGCATATCTTTAACGGTGCCGAAACTTGAATAAGAATGTTCGGTTACCATTCAATAAGTACTTTAACCCTTATCACGCTTTATGAGAAAGATGTTCCTTGACTGAAACTTTTCAGGGAAAGAAATTTTCGCGCCTAAATTTGCCATGCGATAGGTCACAAAGAATTGGCCATTAAGCTTAAGCTTTGGTTCACAGAGTTGATTGTTTATGATTAAGGAAATCTATTTAACACGATTAATTTCACAACAAATTTAACATAATATTTCTAAATTTCTCAAAGTAATGGAAGAAATGAAAAAATCTGACGAAGATACAATGATGACTTTTCATTTATGCATTAAAAAGTAAACTTCGTGAGCTCAATTTTTTATGACCATTACCGATAATATTTAAACATTGTCCTAAATTATGAGCGTGTAATGGGTTCTTCATTTAATACACTGGTCTCCTCAGCCTCTTGGTAGAGAAATGGCGAGAATATACATCCCCAAAACAGGGAAAAAACGTCATTACCCCAATGACGTCATTACCTGATGTTGCCTTCCAACTGAAGTCATCACTGAGATATTTAATACAATGATATATGTCCCCAAACACAAACACTGTTCAAATGTGAATTGCAGGTACAATGACGTGAGATAAGCGCAGGCTCGAACACATGACATTGCTCATTTTTTTCCAACCTGACAATATGACACCAATAGAAGAAGAATCCCGGGTCACGTGACACCGGTGATTGATCTTACTTTCCTATTTTTAGAACGTCGGTGATAAATTATCAAAATAAAAGGATGCGGTACAGTCAATAAAAAAACTCGGAATTGGTGTTTTCTTAACATTTCTCTATCGTTAGATGATATGATACCTGGAATTTTGTTTGACTTTCAAATTATAGGCGGGGGATGACGAATACTCGCTAGCTGCTTCAAACTTGATAATTTTCAAGAGGGTTTCACGGTGGAGGTTATGTGTGCCACTTTCCTGTCAACTTATCAAATGTAAGAAAAGGCTGGCCTCATCAGACTTTGGATAATTGTGGTCAAAACAAATGAAACAAGAATAAAACTGCCTGCCTGTCTGTCTGTCTGTCTGTCTGTCTCTCTCTCTCATTTATTTATTTGGGCAAATACTTCTTTGTTTCGAAAATTGCGATAGTTATTTAACTGTACTTAGCCAACAAGTGCTACTGTATCATAGCTCTGCCTATGGGAATATACCGCTGGCCTTCTTGATATCCAACTTAACTTCAGTTACTGACGTCCAATTGTAATACATAAAACTCGGCTGTTTGTAGCGCAGGTTCAAAGTTCAAGACTTGAAATGATGAAGCCAATGGAAAGCCGGTGACAACTTAATGTTTGTCGATGAACGACTAAATTTGCAGCTGTTCACAGCCATAAGTGAAAGCTAGGAATAACATGGCGGTCACTACATGAACGCACTTTGTTGTCCAGAATAAAGCGCGTACAGTCAAGTACACTTTAGAATCAAGATAAAGGCCGGGCACGCACACATTGTTTCCCCCAAACATCGCAAACAATGTGTCAATTATTTGCGTACTACTTCAACAAACGACCGTTATGGGGGTGCGCACTTCCTTAACGCTGAAAGGTACTACACGAGGTGAGAAAATTGTGTGGTAGTGTTCGAATTTTCTGACGACAACAAAAGCGCGGGAAATAAACAAGTGGCTACAGATAAAGAAACAAAGGCTGGAACGCGTGATATATTGATCCACAGAACTCTATTACAATCCACTCTTCGCAGAAATCGTGTCTGCCACAGGGCAGGATTATCAACGAACGTGTCCAAGGAATAAAGTATAAATCAGTTCCCGTTACAAGAGACTACATAATCCTTTAAACCTTTAAATATAGATTTAATGGAATCGTTTTGTTGGAAAGTGTCTCACGCGGCAATGTCCAAGTCGCTACTACTGTTCAGCGTCGGGTGAACTTTCATTTCCGTTCGCAAGGAGTTGTCAGCTTGACCTCGTTAACGTGACCTTAAGAGAGAAACGTGTCTGGTTAATCTGATGACATAACTTAAGTTCAATATTTAGCCTTCTCTTCTATGTTAGTGTTACCTGGCGAACTGTCTACATCGATAGCGACGTGGCCTTCATTTCAATGGTGATAACAGCAAGGACTGAGACCGTCCGCATTCAAATCCCCACTTATATTTCAATATCTCTCACACAATCTTCATAGTTGTGATCAAATGATTGTCCCTACAGGTGGGATTCTGGAATCGTTGGCGGGGTGGGATTCTTGAGGATCACAAAGTGATCGATGATGATGATGATGATGATGATGATGATGATGATGATGATGGTTACGATGAGAAGGGAAGGGGGATGAGGGCGAGGAAAAGGAAGCGGAGAGGGCAGAATGACGATGTTGGTGGCAGCAGGAGTGATAAATACAGAGGTCAGGCAACAGAGAGTCGGAAAGATCGCAAGATTCTCTGATCAGCCGCTATTAAACTAATGTAATTATTCCAGAGCTGGGCCGTAGTTCATTCATTCCAACAGGTGGTTGGATATTGGTGACATCAACTCTCTGTCGGAAAACGTGAATTTCTAGCGAAATTTCTTCCTAAATTCAATGACAAATGAAGTTGAATGGATAAGCTGATGTTGTTGACGCCAATGAGTACTATAACGACGATGTTAACGGCGGAGAAAACGAAGATGATGTCAGATTGCTATAATTTCAATCACTGCTGGTATGGCGGCGTTTAAACAATTGGAAAGTGAATAACAACGAGCTTTGAAGGTAAATAAATTAATAAACAATAAATAAAACGTGAAATAAATTTAAACAAATACACAATACAAACAAACAAATATATAAACGAATAAGCAGATAAACAAATAATGATGGAATTGCACTATAAATACACGTTCAACACAAATAAAATCGTAAATACATAAACAAACATACAAACAAACATTTAAATTAATTAATAACTAAAGGTAAACTCTTTATACGCACAAAGTCATTTTTAGGTAAAAGCTGTGTCTAATTTTTGTTAAAGCTCTTTTATCTGTATTTTTTGATAAAAATCTTCAAGTTTTTTTGTTGTTTTAGTAAAAACACTTGTTTCCATTCTCTATAGACCATGAATAAAAAGTGGTCTTCAACTCTTAAACACAGTATAATGTTCAAGTTCATGGTTGGCTATGTAATTTGGTCCGGACTAAAAGTTATTTTCCAACACTTAATTACATAATGCATGTATCAACTTGAAGTTGGCAAGGCTAAAATTTTTGCATTTCAACATGCTATAAAAAGAATTTAAAAATATAGTTGTTTCAGATATTAAAAAAATGAAAATGTTTTCAAAATTCACTGCGACTATTTTTTTACGTCTCGAATATCCTGGTTCTTTGAATCAAAACCCTAAAATGTCATTGTGTTGATTATCTGAAATTTATATGATATAACTGCTTGTCATATTTATTTTATTGTCCCGTCTCAAATCAGTAGGTTGTGAATCTTAAATAATTTGCCAAAATACCTTTATATTAATACCAGACTTTGCACCATGATCAACTTGAAATATATATACATGTGCAAAGAATAAAGAAAGTTTATAGAAGAGGGACCAAACATTATAAATATATAAACATTTGACACAACAGTAGATTTACATTGCATTCGTTCCTTTGTTTATGATTCAATGGAGATTTGTCAGTTTGATTGATAGCATCAGCGGCGGATTTTTGCTACAGCAACGTCAGCTGGGAGGATGAGACGCAGCCTGAAATTTGCTGTGACCATTTTCCCGCGCTACTGTCCTGCAGACGACTTTTGCCAATTTTCCATACCGACATCAGTTTTTTACGCAGGGTCATTTTTTAGTATTTAATAACATCATTTATTGGGTATTGGATTTCGTATTATTTTCTTCTGGAGCCGGTGTCGGGTTACATTGTGTGTCGTTAATTGACGTGTCCCTGTCTTTATTTGCCAATTCTAGACTCTGTCACAGTTGAATGAAATAGGCAAAGCGGTATTGTCTCAAATTCATACGGGAAACAAAGGCGTGGACTTTTTCTCACAAACCCGCTACAAATTTGGTGCAGAGTCAACAATTTCTGTTTGGGTACAGAGTTCTGCTCGTTCAGTACGAGTTTTGACACGTGCGACTAACTTTAGACTGAATTTATTTCACCGATCGCATCTGTTGCGCCTGCGCAGTGATGTCCGAGCCGCTGTCGGCACTGGCATGTCAGCCAGTTTCTTTTTAGCGATATATATTGCCTGTAAATATGTAAACCAACAGCCCTGCTTATCCAGTGTTGATGTATAGTTATATTATCGATGTACTGGGTATTTTCTTCTCACTCGAAAATTAAACATATTTATATTGCTTCAGAATGTAGTTCAAATTAGAATGATGGAGATGGGTGTGACTTTTGGTAGTCACGATGAGAAAAGAGACGAACAGACGCAGACGTGAGTACAGTGAACGACAAAGAGAGGAGACAGACAGACTAGGGAACAGACAAAAACAAGACCATACAAATATTGAGCTGGTGGCGAAGCGAGGGAAAGAAATGTTGGGTTGAACGTGACATACACTGCAGAAATTATCGCTAATATTGTGTTTCCGTTAACATACCTCCGAAAATTTAGGTAGGTAGATGAGGAAATCTTTATTATTTTTTTCCATTCTGTTGGCTCAGCCCCGATAAATAGGGCAAAATTTAGAGAATTTAGTCCAAAGTTTTTTTTAAATATGAACAAAATGTCTGATATACACTTGCAATACACACAATATCATACACAAAACGCAAACAACCAAAATATGAACGGTGTGTGGAGTTGCTTTCCCTTTACTACCTATGGCGGGTTTTTCTAGGGTAGGTCGGATATATATATATATATATATATATATATATATATATATATATATATATAAATATATATATATATATATATATATTATATATATATATAATAATTGTGTTTCCGATTAGCCGACCTACCCTTGTCTGGGTGTTTTGAAAATTTACTTGGAATTAACTTGAATTGGAAAAATTATCTGTGACTTCTTCCATCTTTTTTGAGACTAATAGTGTTTAATCATTTTTTCACATTCACACATCAGAATAAAGGTACTAGAGCGAGTACATAATGAAAACAGTACACTAATATACACAACAGTTAATTTACGGTGTAAGTGAAGAATAGCGGTTGCTGGTCTAGGCCAAGCCCGAAGTTAAAGATAATTGTTACAATATCAAGTAGACTTCAAAGAAATTTAAAGTCCCGGCCATCTAAACGACCAACTGTGATAATTTATGATAATAAACATTGCGTGAAGAGAAAAAGTATGCTCTGACAGAAATTGACACAATCAGCGTGTTCAAACAGCCAGACGAACAGACGAACAGACTCGTCGAAGCGTTCCATCGAGATAGTTAATTTGTTATTAAATATTTGACCTTGATCAGTGAAAGTGTTAAAGTCAAGGCGTCGCTAGAATTAGATCGGGGCGATCTAATTTTTTGGACCAAGTCGTATTTATCGTCGTTTTGTCATAGTTTCTCGGCCAACAGAGAATTTACGCAAGTTACGTGAGACAAATACAAAAGAAATTTTTACTTTTCAGATATAAATCACTTTTCATCAATGTTACTAGTATGTAACCATGTAAATTTCACATTGTTCGCCAGAACACAGCTAACATGTGCGCATTAGACACGGGTCAAAGGTCACAATAAGTACCAGAACACATGTAAAACATTTATGAATTATATCAGTATCACCAAGAAAATTCAAAAAGACAATATCCGTGAAATGATATGACGATAACGAAAATAAATAACAATGTCAATAATATTTCTGAATAAGGGAGTACTCGAAATCACTCGAAATTGAGAGAATGAAACTTTTGCTTCTGACACTTTAAATCATAACTTTAAATCATTCATGTAAGAAATCAAGAACAAAATCAGAGAGAGAGAGAGAGAGAGAGAGAGAGAGAGAGAGAGAGAGAGAGAGAGAGAAGAGAGAGAGAGAGAGAGAGAGAGAGAGAGAGAGAGAGAGAGAGAGAGAGCTACTCTTGAAATTCGAAATGACCTCAAACTATGAATTAAAACTATGGGTGAAAATTAAACTTTCGATTTTCAGAAAAAAACGCCGGTATAACTCTGAGCTTCAAATAAGCCCCACAGATGGCAGGCCAAAATTGATTGTAAACGAAGTTTTTGCGTTCCAAAATCTAAGCCGAGGCACATGCTACCCACAGGATTATTAACTTGAGTATGGAGCAAATCTTCATAAATCATATAGGGAATTATTATCTTTTTATTTGTTTGGGGTTTTTTTGTCTATTATTTTTGGCGTCCGTTCCAATGCACTACACAAGTGCGCACCAATTTTCCATAGTATTGAAAACTTTTATTTGAGCCGTGTCACCGCTGTACCGAGGACATTTCTCAACAGTTTAGGATGGCACATTGTAAAGTGCTTGTGAAGTACCTTCCGTTTTCAATTATTGTAAATGTTTGGCAGGAAACAAGTTGAAGAAGGGTGATTCTTGCATTTCGAAGGCCGCCATGTTGGCCTGAAAGGCAACAAGATCATCACGGGCAAGATATAATTCAATGTTAATCTGACTGGCGTTAAATCACATCTGTTTGGCATTGTACGCTGTGTCAGTCTTGACTTGTCCACTACACGCTGACCTCTGAGTCGCAAAGCGAGCATTAGGTCAATTCAAATATCTAATTGCAATTTAACAGAACTACTCAGAAGTGCTTTTATTTCATATAGCCCTCTTAACGAATAAATTTAATTGCAGTTTGGTTAGGGAATACAAGTGTTATTACAGAGCTTTTGTGTGAATCCACCAGCCTGGCTACTATATGTATCTGTGTGTAATGTCAGCCATATTCAGGGTTGTACCTAATATTAATTTGCATATCCGAAACTCAGCCACATGTTACTTACACGTGTAATACAAAGCAGGAACACATCCCTTTAGGGACACAAACATGACATCACATAGTTTTGTAAATGAAGTCATAAAATATTGTGAAAATCCCAGATATTTGGGGTTTCCGACCCTACGCCTGCACTTTCACCTTTCAGACGGGGAAAGTATAAGATACTTTGGTACCCCATTGCAATTCAAACAATACAATTTTGAACCCTGTGACCGACGTGGTTTGGCCCAAATCCATAGTTATCAGTGTTGAATGTGGACCTGTCTACAGAAAACTGGGGATGAACGTGTTCAAGCATCACCTCTGAAAGAGATGAACCAACAAAACGTTTTTTTTCACAAGCAGGCTGGTGAAATCATGATGACTGGGGCACCGATCGCAGATTTTGGAAAAGTGCAAGCTCCTTGCAATGTCACAAGATGGAGACAATATTGTTTAGCAAACTGTTGATCAACTGTTTTACTGTAGCATGAACTTTCGAAGATGACAGTCTCCTTCATCAGATGGACTTGCAGAAACATGAGCGGTGTCTAGCACATACTGATTTTAGTGCATTTTACTAGTGTATCATTGAACCCGTCAGAGAATTTAATTTCGCGGTCATGCCAAATTTGTAGTCGGATACTATTGATTTTTGGCGCCTTGGACGACTGGGCGAATACAGAGAAATAGAACGACCGACAGATAAATATAGGCAGACAGAGAAACAGCAGACAGACAATGAAAAAGACAAGCACAAGTCGAATAGACAGACAGAGGAGTACATTTGTGCAAAAGTTAGCATTTTCTTTTTATTTGTTAAATATTTGTAATACATCAACGTGGTAACTAAAATACTAAGCTAATTCTGCTGACGTCATTTTTATTCCGACACTCCCAGCTAAGTAGATAAAATGTA
This sequence comes from Ptychodera flava, assembly GCF_041260155.1. Taxonomy (NCBI): domain Eukaryota; kingdom Metazoa; phylum Hemichordata; class Enteropneusta; family Ptychoderidae; genus Ptychodera; species Ptychodera flava. The sequence goes on from NW_027248277.1 coordinate 5,328,377, forward strand.
GGGTTCTCTGTGTGCAGACGACAATAACGACAACAAACAAGACGGTTCTGGAATAACTAGTCTGCTGGAGTGTAATGGCGGGCCTGGTCGTGTTTATGGTTGGGCCAAATTGCGGTAGCAGACAATTTGTGCATCCGTGTGCGTGTCCGCTCTGTGTGCGAAACGCATGACAGAGTTCGACCGGGGTTGTTCTCCTTTCAGCGGATGAATTAATGTTTTTAGGTAGTAATTCAGACCTCATTTATCAAGTGTACATTCTGTAGTCTGCTTTCGCCCCGGGCGATGCCTTGACGGGCAAGCGTGTACTGGCGATCGACAAAGAAATTTCACGCGACGTCACCCATTTGAAACATGGCGGCCCTATTGGCAATAGTCACATTATCATCAAAATGCTCCAAACCCAAAGTTTTTTTTTTCATCGCCATTTGTGTCACAATGTGAACTCGCTTTCTTGTTTACGCGCAATTGTCTACTTACCGCACGCTGGGAAAAATTACATGCCAAAATGCGAGCGAATACGGAAGCTGGATTTATTTTTCCTTTCTTTTGGTTCATATGGCACCAATCGCGATGAACAGCATTTCCTTAAATTCAATTTAAACGAAATAAAGAGCAAAAGTTATTCCTGATCTACGATACATCTTCGTCAACGCGGGTAGACAAGTGATTCTGACAGTTTTGTACGACAACGCGAGCTTCATAACTGCGCGCTGGCATGTCGTTTCCATGGAGACGGCGCGAGCAGCAAAGCGTTGTCAAGGGAGCATTGGGTTGGAGTACATGGCTGGTTTTTGTAAAGCATGGACATTTATTTACGTTTCAGCAGCCAGAGAGCCTTTGATAGACCAACTCTGGAAAATTTACCAAAACGGAGTTTTCGTCGCTGATAGTATTTCACCGGACTCTGCTACCCTCAGATAACTGAATGGCCCAATAGCGCCGCGAAACACAAACCAGGAGGTCAAAGGTCAAACCTGGCCTCCGAGACCTCGACTGATGATAGGTCAATAAGTGTGAAATGTACACGAGAACGCGTGGAGTGACCTCCATGACAGCTCACACTGAAGCGTACCCTTTTACAGAACACACCAGTGACCCTTCTGACAGCTAAAACTAAAAATATCTCAACAACTGAACGTATGTCAACAGGGATACTACACCAATTTCACTCACTGACCCTTGACCTTATATTAACAAATCCGCTCTGCAAACTACTCGCCTTGGTCACACAATAATGATGTATTTTCGATGTCAACATAAAACACAATGACAAAAACATATTTTATCATGCTTCCGGTGTTTTCTTCAACGTCGGCTGTGAGCATTTCTGTGTTGGCCTATTTGTCACAAATCGGCTGTTCAGTCAGGGGTCAACTCTTTGAAAGGAACTTTCATTGTCTAAACATGGGAATAAATAATTACCATTTAGGCTAGCTAAGATATCGAAAGCCGCAACTTTGTTTCGTAGCTAGGTTAAGAAAAAAAAATCCGATGGCCTGTGGTTTCGAACAGCCTCACCACGCCATGGCGCACAAAAACAACAGCGCTAACGCCATCTTTTTTCGGGAGTCCTCAGTGAGCTGGTACTAGTAGACCGAACAAATAGTCTGCGACAACAATGTGAAAGTTTTGAAGTGTATTCAATAAAGGACAGGAGACGAAAAAAATTGACTATCACCTAAAAGGGCGATAAAATTACAATATTGCGATTTCAAGTGATTATTTTGCGCGTTTCAATGTGTTCTATCACAAGTTCATCCGTTACACGTCTGAGCAAACGACTTGCACTTTAATCCTTTGTTCCCTGGGAAATGAGCGCCATTTTGAAATATGCAAAAACATCTCCAAAACAAAGCCCAGTTTTGATAATTGGGTCCCAAAACAATATCGGGAACGATACCTAACAGATAAGACAGACCGTGACAATACACACCCGACTCGAAAATTGGTTTTGAATGAATAATTTTTGCGGCGAAAATTTCTGCGTTCAGCTTGTGTTACCCAAAATGGCGGACATCTGGCGTTGAATTCCGAAAATTGTCTGTGGTAGTAAAATCTAGCAGCAGCGCACGAGGTTGAGATAGAGTCTTGCCCCATATGTTGCTCAATTTATTTTGATTTAGGCATCTCCCTAATTGTTATCGATAGTCCCCGGGCATAAATATTGAAAAGGGGCAGACGGTAGATGAGAAATGATGAGCGGAATCAATAACATCATCGTTATTGTGCAACTTGCAGTCATTCCTGGTCGTCACATTTTATCGTCTGATCCAAAATTCTTTCTCCAGTAGATCTGATTTTAGACCGGAATAAATGTGACCCCACTCAGTTACTTGTATTTGAAGTTTTATCTACAACGGGTTTCGCTATGAGCTTAATGTTTGATCACAGAGTTAACAACGGGTGTGATCGTTCTAGTACAATGATACTGGTAGTTGTTTGGTCAGAAATTTAGAAAGTAAAACAAACAGTAAATCACTTTTACTGCCCATATACTACCTAAAATACAGCTCGACGTATTTTGCACTCGTAGAGTTATAGGTTGGTGAGTCAAAAATGATCGTCTGGTCTGAGACTTACGGAAATAACCGAGTCGAAAATTGGCTCTATCTGTCACGACTTGTTCCAGCAAGTTGCAGAAATATATGCCGTCACATGTTGAGCGACGTATCGCCCACTGTCTCCAGAAGAGTTTGATGTGAATAAAAGTTGAAAGCGCAGGGGGACCTCCTTGTTGAGCTTGTGATTACTAAGTATGAATATTAATTAATTTATTATAAATATTAATTGATTCTGAAGTTTGGTACCAAGTTGTGGACATTTGGAATGGCGAACACGGGTTCACGGTTGTCGCCGAGCCTTCCCATTGGAACTGAGCGCTACCACAACATTGATGCCCCAGTGGATGACCTCATGCGAGCGAGGCTAAGTACCTTCTCATCAAGTCACATAAATTTAAAAAAACGAGAAAGAGAAGACGACAGTATGAAAAAAAGTCGGGTCATTGCTCTTTGACAAGAGGGAATATTAGATATGGGACAGAGTGTGGTTGTATTTGCCTTGCAGTTGTCATTAAACGTTTACAACTTCAGGCGAAGGCGTAACGCAGAGAAAAAGACTTCTTGAATTGAGAAGAGGGCCGTTTGTCAAAATTGCGTAAACGTGTCAGAATCTAAGGTACACTTTTCTTCAGATGACCCGCCTCTATGTGCCCGCAAAAAAACACACACATAAAATCTGCGCGTAATTTCTCATTTGAGAGCGCCAGTGAATAGGACTATAACGGGCTAATTATAGCAGTTCCAACCCACTATGATCAACTTTATAAAAAAGTAATGATATATTTGTCAAAGTAAGGTGTAATTGTGAACAAATGAAGTATATTCTGATACAGTTGAAAGTTATTTAAAGTCATTTGATGTCTGGGTGAATGTGAAGTCAAATACATTCACTGTGTTTGTTCGATGTTTCCGAAGCTCGTTTAAGGCTTTGCTGTTGTTCAAAACCACATGAAAGTTATGGAAGTTTGACGTCAGTTTAGAGCATTTAAGAAACTGGTCCTGACGTGACGTCACACTTGGAAATGAACATGAAGTGTGTAATTTGGCGGGGAATGTTGTGCGACAAAGGTTGGGGGAAAACATTCTGACGGCTTGATTTGAACAAAAAAGAGCGGACAATGGGATAGCCCTTGCTTCATTAGTCAGCTCGTTTGGGCGGCTTCGAATCCTGTCGACGCTGGTTTTATCCGCCGACCGCCATCACCTCAACGGATTACTTCGATAGCTGATCAGCCGGGAGAGGGGATTATGTGGATTAACTTAATGGCTAAGAGTTCGTCGCGGATCATCACGACTCACGTCGAACGGGATTAAACTTTCAAATTTCCTCAAGCTGGAACTAAACCCGCCGAACACATCAGGAGGGGGCCGTGATTTCGCTACTGGCGTCGCGACAGGGTGTAGCTGAGCAGAAATAAAAGTGGAAATGCATTTCTCCAGGCTGCAATATTTAAATTAATTTCAATTTTTAAGTGAATTGATCCTTTTCGAAATGACTGGTTATTTTCCATGTGTGGCGGTATTTATGTGTTACCGTACAGTGCTGATCAGAACACCACGTCTTTCGTGATGTTGATCTAATCCACGGTAAATCTCACACCAGTAGACAGTTACAACGATTCTGCAGTTCAGTTGTCTGGCTTTTACCGATGATTACGGTCCCTTCGGATTGGTTCGTCAGTCTTTACTGTCGCTGCCGTCACGTGCCTCAACAGAGTCGCCCGTCACACCAGCGATATTTCCATCGATGTTCGAATGACTTATGTGCATCGATTATTCCAGGCAGACATGCGTCTATGTCGCCATTATTTGTGACACATCTTTTGGCCTCACAAAGTCAAAAAATTAAAAGTACAACCTTCTATTAAGTTTGATCTCTTTGTGTGTATAACAAGCGTTTGCTATATGCGAATATTGACCGTAAAATCAAGTACAACTTACGACCTTCACGGGACACGCTCTCTTGACGGTCAAAAAAAACAACGAGGAGAATTATGAACTCTCCCCAGCGATACAGAGTAGCTCCTTTCACGTCCTATGATTGTCAGTTGGCGTTTTTTTATGCGTGGCGCTAGCGTTGGTTACATTAGCGAAATTTAAGGTAGAGTAATGACGGGTTAATCTCTCTTCTAATCCGGTTTAATCCAAACTGATGCGTTTTAGGGAAATCTGAGCTTTTAAAACGGATGCTACTAATGTGAGTCGGTGAGCGGGAAACGAAAGTCGGGCCACTTATACAGGCAGCCAAGGCGAATATTCCATATAAATTTAGCGATTACACATGCCTACATTTTCCCTGAAAATTCATGCTGGCACGATATTGAAATGGAAAGAAAGATTAAACGTAATCGGCTCTCTTGTAGAAGTGGAAGGGAGCGCCATATTTGTGAGCACGTCAAATTTAAGAAATATTGCAAAGTTTGAAAAATTTCGTTCTTCGTTTACGAGCGAGTGGAAGGGTTCTGTCCAACATTTCGAAGACTGTGCCAAGCGCATCGCTTCAGATCAGTTTATTCAGTGAGCTTTCAGCAGTCAATTTTTTTTTTCAAAATCGATATCATTCAGGTTTGATATGTCATCTTGCTAATCGCTTCGCTAAATTAGCTGAAGAACAAAGAAAAGTGTAGGCCTATCGACGGTTAAATTGCCAGTGTTGGGTTTACATATCAGAATATCCATGCGCAGAGTTTAGGGAGTTTACAAACAACTGGTGATCGAATAATCGAGCTGACTCGTTGATACAAACTTCCTGTAAGGCATAAAATTTTGACATGATTCGTGACAATGTTTTGTATTGTTGTAAATATTTTCTGCTTGGGGGAATCTTGAAATGTATGGGATTAACGCATTTTTATATAAAGGGTGAAATACCAAGACAACAGCTACAGTATGCAATGCAAAATAAACATCTCTTTTTGTGGAAAAGCTATAAGCTAAAGATGTTGCATGAGAGCTGTGTCCATGACTGGAACAAAAAATTACTAATTTAATCCTCGATAAAAAATAAGAGTAAAATCGTGATGTATTTCTGATTCGTCTATCACTCTTAAAGTGCCATTTTTGGAAAAGATTAGCATAGAAAATGGCATGCTACTATCGTTCACTTGTGCAGACAAAAATAAACATCGTTGTGAAGACTGAAGTATGGAGAGAGAGAGCGAGAGAGAGAGAGAGAGAGAGAGAGAGAGAGAGAGAGAGAGAGAGAGAGATAGAGAGGAGAGAGAGGAGAGAGAGAGAGAGAGAGAGAGAGAGGGGGAGAGGGGGGGAGAGAGAGAGGAGAGAGAGACAGATAGACAAGCAGAAGACAGACAGACAGACAGACAGAAACAAAGAGACAGAGGGTTCAGGCGGTTGTGTGAAGTTTAGGAGAAAAAGCGTACAGCTGTGAACGGTGTGAAAATAGCGAAGACATGTGCTAAACCATCGATCTCTCAAAATAACGAATATAATCCACGTGGGTGGAAATTGTCACGGTAGAAACCTCATAAATATGTACCTCACACGTCTCTCTCATTTTCGACTTTCAGCGTGGCCGGAATTTCAAAAGCAAGATCTGTACATCGGGGACCAGTCCTGCAGTATCTCCGTGATGTGTTTACAAACACGCAAGGCTCTACAAATTACACACACAAGGTCAATTTCTGTGTTTCAGCACAGACTCTGCCAGCCTAAGGACAACATCTGGAAATGTAGACAACGTAACTTTCCTGATGAAACGATTTCGATCAAAAACAAACAGTGGACATACACTATATTCGATTGAGTAGTCTGTCTGTGTAAGATTTTGTTACAATAGCCACAGAAGTTTGCAATTTTCACAAAATGGTTCCCAACAAGCAAACCTACAACGGACATTATAAGTCTGACAATGTACGATGTAAAATTTAAAATTTTGATTTTTTTAAACATTTTCAGGTCTTAGTTCCAGAAAATCGGAATGAAACTCGAACCTGTCTCTGCCAAAGACGGATGGCGGTGATTTAGCGGAATCATTTCACCGCGACCACGAACATCAAAAAATAGAAACGTTTTGTTCCCATGGTAACAGACACAGGAAATCGAGGATGATAGTATTCTTAAGACTTGATCGGTAGGGTTTTAAGAAACTGTGAACGTTCATGAAAGGCAGTTGAAAGGCTATATATCGATCCATGTTTGTTTGCTTGTTGACTCTGCTCTTCACCTTACCCGGATAATCTACCCATTCCGTTATTTGAATTATGTGCCCTCCAATCTCACACTGACCTGCAGATACACCAAACAAAGCCCATCTATTGAATTATACAGCTATGTTGCATTATTTTAAGACTCTAATTATCAAAATTGTAAATTGTGTATGAAAATATTCGTTAAAATTATGTCTGACAGATTAAATATATTACCAGAATACAAATTGCGTACGTCTGTATGATCCGCTTCATAGCGCATTCGAATCAGTGTTTTTCCTAAATATATAAAATAGTGTAATTTAATTTCATATAATTTTCGGCAAGACAATATCAGAAGGTTATATTTTCAAATATGAGGGACATTTCAACTTAAAAATAGAATATATTTTTGACTAAGGTCATCGGACACGAGAGGTCATTCAGAAATCGCATTGAAATTACTAGGAAAAATCTGAGTCCTTCACTGCGAGTGTGAATTTTATCAAATTTATTTACCTTTGAAATTTGACATTGGGAACAATAAATATCCTAACAGGTCCCTAAGTTTAAATTACAAACTACTTTTAAAAAATAAGTTGCTTAAAATAACTGTAATTTATAACTTTAGGTGTTTTCTAAAAAAGTAAGTTTTTATGGGATAAATTCCCAGCTCGTGCTTGCAATTTAAATTGATGCTTAACAGCTGGTGAAGAGTATAATAGCTCGTAAATATATATATTTTTCAAAAATTTGAACGTTTTTGTAATAAGTTTTAAGTAGCCTACAACTACGCCACAACTCTTAATAAGCCTACGGGAGACCGATCATGACCCTGCATTGTCGTGTATTAATGCATGGACACTGTTCCTTTCGAGGTGCGATTGTCCACTTCAGAAACAGAATATTGAGCCAAGCAGATACTAAGTATTACTGATATTGGATATAATAGGGCCTGACTGAACCAGGCGCACAATTTTCGTAGGAGTGAGTCCCACAGTTCGTCGAATGGTCGCCATGGTTACCACGGAGTAAATGTGGACGGCTTTCACCTATTGTCGCCGTTTGAGTATTGTCTACATCCATGCATTGTCCGCGCATCTGACCGTCCTCCCGATATCGATGTGTTTCCAAACCACCTCGAGCGTCGTTGGCATTCGACGCGAAACTTTCTTGCATGAAGAAGTTTGACGTGGCCCGGTCGTTTGTCGGCAACACTGAGTCGGAGTCAGCTTGTGAGGTATCCAAGTCTGAGAAAGCCCCAAAGTTAGGGCCAGATGAGGGCACGAAATTCGGCGAGCAACACTCCATGTAGAGGTAGTGATTTCTAGATTTCTCGAGGTCTGCAGAGCGATCCGGTGTATCCACGGTCGAGTCAACGGTCATTCCGCTCTCGCAATCTGTCCGATCCAGACCATGGCCAGCCGCATTGCCAATGCATCCGGCAACGTCCACCGAACTCCCGGAACTGGAGTTTGGAGCCTCAGCCGCAGACGATATTTTCAGCGCTTGCCGCTTGTGTTTCATGCGCCTGTTCTGGAACCACACTTTCACCTGGCGTTCCGAGAGATCCAACATGGAGGCGATCTCAATCCGCCGCGGTCGGCAGAGGTAGCGGTTGTAGTGAAACTCCTTCTCTAATTCAAGCAGCTGCGTGTTGGTGAAGGCAGTTCTTATTCGCCTCACATGACCGTTTTCTTTCCTCGTCTCCGCTGCGAAAACAAAAGGGAAAGCCACTCAGTCATCAGTTCTGCTGGCGGCCGATGGATGCAAAGTCAAGACAAAATGGCGGACGACCTAGTTCCTATTTTGTGTGTTTCGTGAGACGTTCAAATGTTACGGTTGTCTGTTGAGGTAATTTGCTGGTTACTAGTAATGTGAAAGGCCGTCAAATTTAGTCATCCCTATTATGGTCTCCCCACCTAGATGACCGCGGTGACCGACGCCGGTGCCGCAGGGCACACCACAATAGCGAAGAGGGGGTCTTAGCAACTGAGTTGTCAAGATCGTGAAAAGGCCTAGTTTGACAAACCGCTGTCATCAGGTTCGTTCCCTGGTGGAACACAAAGATCTAGAGGTCATATCTGACGTCAAAAACAGTCGAAGCTTGGTAAATAGCAGTAGCTAACATCTCAGAATAATACCCCCTCCTTTAAAAAAGTTCTCGAAAATCTGTCTCACCGTTTATATCAGCCTCCTCCTCTTGGGGGGACTTGGCCTGCTTAACCCACGGATATTCCGGTAATTTGACGGACGGGACGCAGTTTGTCCTGCTCCCGGCTTCTCTGTGCTGCGCCGAGGCTTGCAAAGTGCAGGCTGCGTGCTGTTTGAAAGGGCCTAGCATGGTGATCGCAGTCGTTGTAGATGTCCCGCGTTTGATTGATTGCAGTCTTAGAGTCCCATTGATCGAGTGCGTAGGTCTTGAGGAGACATCGGACGTACGAGCTTGGCCATTGATAAATTCGGAGGCGCACTCCTCGTTCATTCTTTTCAAAAGAACGGCACCTTTCACCCGAGCAAGCAGTTCCCGCCTGGCTGCAAATTGCGCGTAATAATTTCCTAACTACCCGAGAAACTTTAAAACCAGTGTCTCAGATTTGTAAACTTATAACTAGGGCGCTGCTGTAACTGACCATTGAAATCACGTGCGGCACATTGCACCAATGGCCACTCGCCTTACATCGCCATGTGGCTGTCTACGTTATTTGCATAAATCACTAACCTCTTTATTTGAAAACAGTCCCTATTTTTGACCAACTCAAAGACTGCCGTCTACAGATATAAAGTTAACCGACAAACGGACGAAAAACATTCCAAATAAATATTGACTTCCTGATTAAATTTACACACTCGCCCGATAGTTTCTGACTATTGAAATATGAAAATCTCGGTGATTATTTTTAATGAAGGAGGGGGTCATATCTGTTAATATCAAGGCGGTTTTATCAGCCCACAAATCATTTTGTACGCTTTCAGTCTGACGTCTTGCGTTCTAATGACCTGTACAGTCAAATATTTTCACACATTATTTCAACAAGGGCTCGACGGACGGTCCAACAGCATTTTCAGTCGAGCGATGCCGCCGCAAAAACTATGTCGGCGGCTCGCCGCTCTCGAATTGACAAGCTGAATCTTGACGCAGAGACATAAGAAGTCAAGAAGTCGTCTGCGTCCCAAGGTTGAGCCGAGAACCATTACCCTATGTGTGCAGCCTCGACGCCAATTACGTCTAATGACTGTGAGATAGAAAGAGGGCGTTAGGTTGGAAGAGAAAAAAGTGGACGTCAAGCTGTTTTATGGCGATCATTTAGAGCGGGAAAATGAACAGTTTGCGAGATAGCGTCAAGACGGTATGAATGTGGTGTCGAGGTGTAACAAGATCCCGTTAAACGGCGACTGGCTGGTTCACATCTTTGCATTGGTCGTCTGCTCGGCTGTAGAAACAACTGCATACACAGTATTCCTATAAGGCAAGTATTAAGAACTAGCGCATGTACAGCTAGCCTGAAAAGTATAACAAAAACTTTCCGATGGAAAAAAAAATTGTCTTCAAGTCAGACCTTTCATTGATTGTTAACATTTTGAAAGTATGTAAAGTGACAGGTCTAAAATTATTGCAAAATTTTGACTAAAAGAGTCCAAAAAGTGTGATTTCAAATGCCAGACGACATTTTATATCGTCTTCACACAAAGCCCACTAATGACCTTTATTTACATACATCTCCATGTTCCAGATGTCGCTTACTTGCAGCTCTGCGATCGACAAATCGAGCAAGTCAAGTCACGCGTTGTCACCTCAGTCCGCGATATCTGTATTCGAATTGGGCAATTCGAAAACGAGTCAGACGTAGGATTTTACGGCTCAAAATTATGTCTGATATGCTTCAAAGTAGCCTTATCCTGAAGCATGCGCAGATGGGTTGAAAACCTTCCAAAATTGGTAGATGCAATGCGCGCGCTTCAAAGTTTACAGCGGCTTGAAATTTACTATCTGATCAGAGACGATTCGACAAAAATACAATACCTGAATTATCATGTGCGTGACATTCCGTGACCAGGGCAATTGTTCTCACTCAAACCAAAAGTTCACGGGGTTGCCAAACCACCGCCATCGAAAAGTGGTCAGGAACATTCGCTATGCAGACCCAGCAGAGCAGGCAGGACACTTTTTGAACTTTCCTAACCTGAAAATAAAATAAACCATTAATGCACTGTCAACGACTTGGTCATAATACCTAATTATTAAGTGTGTATTAAAATCGTGTACATATGTATGTATGTATGTATGTATGTATGTATGTATGTATGTATGTATGTATGTATGTATGTATGTATGTATGTATGTATGCATGCATGCATGCATGCATGCATGCATGTATGTATGTATGTATGTATGTATGTATGTATGTATGTATGTATGTATGTATGTATGTATGTATGTTTGTATGCATGTATGTATGTATGTATGTATGTATGTATGTATGTATGTATGTATGTATGTATGTATGTATGTATGTATGTATGTATGTATGTTTGTATGCATGTATGTATGTAATGCCATGCATGTATGAATGCTCGTAAATTTGAATGTAGCGAAGGATATGTGGATGGATAAATTGAAATACTTGTACATGTATAAATAGGCCTATATATATATATATATATATATATATATATATATATATATATATTATAAAATAGTATTTATAAAGGTAATCCACTATATGATACCTTTGGCGAAATCAGGGTATCTTTAAATTACCTAGATTTTCAACATTCAAAACCGTGATGCGAATATTCGGTGTCGTTGACCCCGTGACCGAAATGCCCCTAAATGCGACCCCTTATATGTAAAGGGATGGGGAGGTACAGAAAATGCCGTCTCTCCCCCCCCCCCCCCCCACCACCAATACCATCGTCAGACGGTAACAAAAGCCAGGAAAGTCAAGCTCAAAGAAAATAAACATAAGCAAGAGAAAGCAATGTTAACTGACAATATTTACACGATTATGGCAGTGACAGCCGAGGCTTTTAGGAACAGAGCCTGAGACATAGATCGGTGATTTTTACATTCGGTGATAAATCATCAAGGGGCACAGTTTTGCCCTTGAAGATTTTAAGTCTGCCATCCGTGTGGCGCAGCGTGTCTGGCGATGAGACGTTACCATAGTTACGAGGCACTTTCCTCAACTGAGATGTAGTTAAATCGACCGATGAGCTCATCAAAATGGCGGACAGATAATACCATTTGTTTTGAAAGTATATGACACTCATATCATATTATAACTACCTGTATTGGTCATTGCGTTTCTGTTTACTCACAGGTCACTAGCACTTCTCGTTACTGCTTGAAGCTCTATCACCCACTGCCTCTAACTGTCAATCTTTTGTTTAGTAGTTTCGCTGTGTTTGTGAAATTCAATTTCCTGTGCTACTCTCAAAGTCATGTCAAAATTAACCCGTGTTACACATGTATACACAGCCTTCATGGGTGCAATACCAAATGTTATTGTTGACAACTGAACTTAAGTCTGGACCAAGATTAGTTTGTCAACAATAAACAGCTTACAGTTTGCTATGGATGGATGGGTAGTCTTATCAAGGCTTAAGTTTGCATGTTAATATATTTTATGAAGAAAAAGAACTCAAATGACAGAAATATTACGCCTGGAGTCCCTGCGCTTTCTACGATTCTCTTAGGTTTTGTAGTCACTTGCAGACGACAACCCTTTTCATAGGCAGAGACATGATGGGCTATCTCCTGTTCAATGTCACCGTACACGGCAGGAGGATGCCGTCTTCATCACAAACACTGCAATCAAAAGTCAGTAGATACACGACATTGCCATTATCTCTCCTGCTAGGAAATAAACTTTGTATTGCTCTTCTATGAACTGAAGCGAGTTGAAGTGTTTTCAGGTTTGCTACCGCTTTAGAAATGATATCTTGGCAACTATTCAAATCAACAAACTACAGAATGTATAAGTAGTCTTCACAGGTTAAGTGATGCTTGCTTCTAGTTCCATAGGGAGTTCAGTGAAAGAGAAACTAAATGAGATGGACAGTTTACAAGAAAATATACACCAAAATATCAAACCAGTAAATGTACAGACATTTACGCATAGATAACCTAAGGTAGATAGATAGATAGATAGATAGATAGATAGATAGATAGATAGATAGATAGATAGATAGATAGATAGGTACACATACATACATACATACATACATACATACATACATACATACATACATACATGCATGCATGCATGCATACATACAGACAGACAGACAGATATGCAGACAGACAGACAGACATGCAGACAGACAGACACAGGCAGAATTTAAAGACAGACAGACAGACAGACAGTCAAAGGCAATTTCATACACACAGACAAATGAACGAAAGAATCTGGAATGACATAAGTTTGACTCTAAAACATAAGTCAGAGCATTCATAGTGAAAATTAATGGCAGCCATAGAGGAATGCAGTCAGGATGTATGTATGTTTGCGTACCTATATATCTATCTACATTTCCTAGTGCTCTGATAGTAAACTATTAGAGCAAGGGGAAATTCCGTAACTGAGCAAAAATGATCTGACTGAAACAGCCGCGCTAAACCAGAAATATCAGAAATATCACAGTGTGATAATGGTCACGGATATAAAGACTATGAAAAAACCAAACAGGCTATATACTGACACCTGACATCCAATTAACTAAAAATGTCCAAGAAATCCACACATATTTACTGAGAAATATACAAGTGAAATTGACATGATGGTGGGTATGACCGTTGCGTATAAAACGATAGCGTTTTATGTTGATGATGACAGAGAGAGAGAGAGAGAGAGAGAGAGAGAGAGAGAGAGAGAGAGAGAGAAGGAGAGATGAGAGAGGAGAGAGAGAGAGGAGAGAGAAGAGAGAGGAGAGAGAGAGAGAGAGGGGAGAGAGGAGAAGAAGAGAGAGAGAGAGGAGAGAGAGAGAGAGAGAGAGAGAGAGAGAGAGAAAACAAGGAGTGGTAATTTCGAGAATCAAATTATGTTGTGAAGTTTCCGTTCCGTAAAATAATGCAGGTACACCGAGCTACAAAATTAGATGAGAACATTGAAGCGATTTGCTCGCTTTTAATGATTCTACACACAATGTCGAACTCTGCCATATAGGAGATCGGCGGCCGTAAAATTAATTTCAGTAAAGATCGATTCAATTAGGATAGCGTCTCCTGAGAATAGGCCATTCTCCGCGGCTGATGGCCGTAGCTCAAAACCCACGCTAGGACAATAAGAGACATGAAAATGCGTGCTTCTAAAACCGTGAGTAAAAATCCTAACAACATGAAACAGAAAAGCTTGTTACTTCGGTAGTGTCTGACAGATAGATCAGGTTCTGTTCATGTTGGTAGTCGAGTAGATCAAAAGAGAAGTACTTTCAATCTAAAAGTACACCGTGATTGGTTCCAACCTTGTTATGTAAAATCACAAAAAAAAATCCCTACAGTTTAACATCGCGCCCGTACGTAACAAGAACGGTTGATGATATTTGCACGGCAATCATACGTTTGTTGTGAGTTTGAAAATCGACTTGAATCGACTCAAACGGAAAACGAAATCTAAAAACTTACAAACTCGCGCGACAAAACTACGAAATTTTCAAGCTGGATTGGTGCAGCTGTGATCTAAAACTGGCATCGCGATATGACAGAATTTCTCCAAAGAACGGTGGGTAGTGGTTTTTGTCAAGACATGGGAAAATAATTTGAGGAATAACATGGCGCCCGACGAGGAATGTGTGCCGCATATGTTGAATTCCGCTAACCGACCCATCAGTCAACGCATAGTTTGTAGATCCAGGCTATCTTACCCTTCCTCAGGGAGCAACTGAACTTGTTGAAATTAGGAATATGAAATTCCACCCAACAAGACACTGTGTATCGCAAAAGTTTTCAATTTTTATGCAATGCGGTTTTCAGCGAGTGTCCGGTAACCGGCTCATTGTTGCTTTGCCGATGGACACAGCGTTTATTCTCACTGTACAGACGGAAAGCTTTCAAAATCATAAACGTGTTCTCGTAATCTGTGATTTTTTACACATCTAGATATCAAAGGAGATTTTATCCTTCGTTTTCAAAGTCCATATTATCGAAAAAAAATTATCTAAATTAGGTTTTTTCAAGTTAATCATTTCTTTAAACGAACAAGAATTCACAAAATGTATTTCCTAGTTTTTCAAAATAAACTTCTTTAAAACAACGTTCGCGTCCATGTGACGTGATATCAACGAATCATAAAATAGTCTGCAAAATTTCTGAGTACAAGCAACTCATAAATTTTCTTCTAGTATAGGAGTTCATTTACCCCGAATATTTTCCCCATAATTTTTCTTTCTTTAAGATACCATTGGCCATCTCTATTAGCAGTGCCACTGACGCCGTCAAAGCTCGGTCAAAAATGATGTATTGATGATACCGTTCTATTTTCATTTTTCGCCAAAATTTTCAACTCTGTTATTTCACGAGTACAACCAATAGTTTTGTCACAGCATGCTTCTTTAGCCAAACACTTTATCATTAACGCATTTTGCCAATTAAAAGGACACAAAACACGGACAGTATAAGTTTTTTTCCAGGAACGCTGCCGTGCCGCCGTAGACATGAATAAACTCTTTACGAGGGTTGAGATATACAAGCTATATCGCTTCACCTAATTGGTCATAAAATATTTTTATGACTCTAAGAGCGCGCGTTTCTGGCTAATATGCGGCTTGGGCAGTGCGATCTCTGTCTTTGACGTGAAATAGTCCGCTGTGAAGAAGCGGGATATCAAGCTGATGAAATCTAACTTCAATATTTGACTCACTCTTGCGGTAGATGCATATCAGAATCTTCGGTTGTCGTCTGCGCTTTACAACAGACCGTACGGTCACATCTCCCCCCTCGCTGAAATGCCGTAAAAGTTCCCTAGACTTCCTTGTTGATTTAAAATTCAGGAGAATATTCTTATTACAGTAAAGTAAACCAACGACATATTTTGGTAAAATTGACCCAATAAAAAAATATACTTGAAAATTCTGAGCTCCGATACTTTCTATTTTATTATATGGTTTCGAGTCCACCGAAATTCTGCACTTAGCCTCCGTTGACACCCCTTGCATTCTGTAAAGATCTGGTGAGGTTTAAACTCAGTTTTAATACTTCAAAGAAGAGAATCGTACCGTAAATTTCAGAATCACTCTTCCATCTTCAATTTCACAAACTTTCTTACATTCCAGGGCAGATTTTAACACGACTGAAACGCTGTCGTTTGCGCGCGTAGTCTCCAGTCCAGGTTCGAATCACAAAAATCAGTACATGGATCCGAGAGGGGTTGAAAATATTGTCATAGCTATCATGCCAGAAAGAAAAACAATTATTTTTCTGAAATAAATTTCAATCCTATATGCATTAAATCTTTCCCACTCAATCTGTGAGTTGGAACGTGCTGTATGACAGGGAATTCTTTGCGAACCGCAAACACCGCTCCCATTGAAACTTCGCCGGCCGCTCGTGCAATAAATCACCGCGCGGGAAAACGTTTGACATGGGCCAAATTGACCCGATCCTCGTTGCCGCTGTAGTATACAGTCATGTCACGTCTGCAACTAATTTTCTCCCTTGCCTTGTCTTCTGTAAGTATGTTTATGAATGAAACTTTGTCATTTTCAACTCCAAAGCAGCGAATCGAACTCACAAAAAGTGTACATTTTACGCAAGAACAAAGGAAAAAAAATTGCCGTCACGCCAATCTTGTCGCTACATAATTCTATTCCAATATGAGCTTTTATTCAAGCCTTAAAATTATATATATATATATATATATATATATATATATATATATATATATATATGTGTGTGTGTGTGTGTGTGTGTGTGTGTGTGTGTGTGTGTGTATGTATGTATGTATGACACAAAGTGTTTAAAGTACAAAGTAATAATATCTGAAAGTAAAAGGTAATGTGTTTTATTGTTTATAAGGCTCTGCTTTTGGACATGTTTTTTTCTAGTAGGAAATCCGTATACTTGTATATATATATATATATATATATATATATATATATATATATATATATATATATATATATATATATATATATATAAGTTTATGCTCTGTTTTATGTCCTTATAGTATGATGTTTTACTATTACATGTCGTACTGTACATGATGTGAAATCGGTGATTGTAACAACCATATATACAGGTAAAGTATTACCCCTAAAATACGTGAAGTTGTACAAAGTGAACACAGAAAGCAAATGAAAAAAAAATCACACCATATAGTTGGGTAAATATTAGAAATTCGATGAGTTCAAATCTGTATCATACCAATCGGTTCTCAAAGCAAAACGTTTAAGTTGAGTTTTATGTTTTTAGATAGCCATGTTGATCACGACAGCCGGCCCACATTTCACATTATGGAAATAAATACAACACCATTCTACTATCTATGAACCTTTTGAAAGCAGGGGAAAATTGTCCTCTTAAGTTCAAGATAGCATTGTCGTTTTGTTAAAATTGATTATATCCCTCTCTTGTATTGTTATTAGTTGTACTTGCAGGCGCTATAGTGACAATAAACCTCCAACGATTTTGTCAAATTTTGTTCCATATTGCACAATTTTGGCAGCTTTCGCGAGAAATTGTGTCTCTCACAAAATGAAATATCCTCAATCATATATATTGTTCAAACAGACTGTGAGTAAAAAGACAAATTTGTTCTAATGATTACGATTTTTGTATCACTTTGTCTTGTGCGTATTTGTCGTCTACACTGCAGCTTGTCCAAGATGGCTGCCGACAAAATTTGGCTGATTTAGTGTGGTTAGGATCGCTACAGCTGTCGCAATTGTTTCGCTCGTTGTACTACCCGGTCCCATCGTTTACAAAATTTTCCAAATGGATAAATAAACAGAAGCACCTACACAGACTGTCGCTTTCTCGTAATTGATGAGATTCTCAACACAAAACCTAGCGACTAGTTATTGTTGTTTTTGATGTGACCTCGACTAAGCAGTCGGCCTCCGGTCTTGTCTCGAGCCCTTTGGCATGGAGCGGCAGCTAACACGCACAAAGTTAGCCTCTGAAATCTTTCATGTCACACGCTACAAAGCGATTAGATCGACAGAAGCGTATGAAAATGCATCTATTTTAAAAAGAATCACCGAGGAGTGATCAGAGTTTTTTCAACAAAGGGATAAAGTCTGTGCCTTGTGTGACAGAACGTTGGCACACTTAGAGCTCATGAGGGCGAGCGTTCACGCAGGGCCGACAATTTCTGACGGGTACGTGTTCGTTCGTCTCAAAAATCGACCGTCGAGTCTGAACAGCTACTGCAGAGAGTGTGGGCTAAGGGGCATCCCATCTTTTGCGTGGTTCACATTTCCGCCAAAAAAAACTGGAAGAAAAGTTGTCGTTCCGTAACTGACTGACTTTTTATTACGATTTGTAACTTTCTAATTATAGGCTTGTCGAGTTCAAGATGTTGCCGGTAATCCGACGGCTTAAAATTAATGACAACTCAAATGTGACTCTTAATTTCGTTGCCTTGGCGACCAGATGTTTTTAGCCCCTTGGACATGCCCAATATGACAATGGAACCAGCATTCGTTTTCTCCCATCTCCATGACGTAGTCAAATTATGACTATATGTTGAACAGAACGATTTGACATTTAGTGAATTTAACAAACAAAACAGAACAACCGCACAGGACCGATAAATATAAGCACCTACGTACATGAATGCAGTAGACGACTAGTTTGCAAAACGTTGGGGACGTACACCCTGAACTTCTAATGCGAAACAGTAGACCCTTGATGAACGAGAAAATCATTGCTGTTGAAATTGTCTTCAATATTCGTTCACCACACACATGGTTGACAGCTCTCACAAATTTTCCCGCCTCGACATTTTATCACTGGAAATTTATTTCTCTTCAGTTTTTCGTTTTTGAAATGTAAACAAAGCGGCAAAGAACACTTCGAAGTGACGGCTGGTACCGAAACTCTGATGATAGATGGTACTTTTTCTGAGTTGACGACAGTATGTGTTGATGTTTGGAAAAGCGCGCCATTTTGATTCGATTAAGTTCTCAATACCTGCCGCGACAAATTTTTCGATTGAAACGACAAATATTGACAAGATGAATTGTTTGAACTGATTGCCTGATTAAAATTCAGCGACCCTCTCACCGATGATTTTAAAACACACAGTAAGTACACTGAAAGGTCAACTTTGTTATTTATAAGTTTGTAAATTTCTCAAGTTGGCGACCGAATGTGGCTGGTACCCAAATTGAGATGCAATAATTGGGGCAGATCCAGGCGAGGACACCGTGTCAAAAATGACGGATCACCGATATTGATCGACGGGCTCTCACTTCAATAGGCATTGTCGGAAGAAGTGAGAGATATGACGAGGAGTGGCAGGAAAGATAGAGAATTTGCTTCTCTGCGAGCGCGGGCGGAATACTAACGAACATCGCGAAGAAAGGCACTGTCACTCTCGTGACACCGCTTCGCCATTTTGATCGATGAATATGGTCTCGACCTTTGACCCTTACACAAACCCAGTGATCTTCAGCAGGGTAGGAGAAAAGAAACTTTCTAGCTATCTTTTGGTCATTGTTCGATTTGCCAAATTTTCTGAACTTTCACCTCTGACTAATTAGTCATTTCGCACCTTTACGTCGAAATGGTTACACTTTCCACTTGGCCTCATTTGGCGAATTGCCAAAAATGAAAGTGCAGCTGTGGCTGCGTACGATGACTTTTTTCTTAAAAATTATCGTAATGTGCCAAACAGAAATTTTGCTCATGACATTTTTTTCAGGGACAAAAGGATCAACTATATTATGCTGATCTTCCATATAATTGTAGACGTTTAGAGTTACCCTGGGCTCTTAAACAAAGAAAGTTCAGTTTATAGACCAATCCAATTTGCGAGAAAAGTTCTTTACTGTCGTTTGTCACTTTCCCTCACTTTTCTCAACCTCTTGCGAGATATTGTTACGGCTAGTAGACTTTATTCTGGTTTCATCGCCTTTCGGGTACAGGCTGAATAAATCATATTTGTATCAAACATGTTTTTCCAGCTAAAGATCGATGAAAGCGGTCGCACGCCTTGTGGTGTGGCAGTGGAAACCCCCCTTCGATTCTGTCAGAAAATGTCGCAATTTTCACAGTGTGGGCGAGGTCGAAAAACGTGCGCGCGCAAAATTAAGAAATTTATATTACAATCCCTCTTTGTACTCTGTTGTGTATTACGTGTACATCACCTACTATTTGAAAACATTTGGATGATTTTTCTTATGTATAACAAGGACATTTAATTGTCTTCTCCTGAAACTATGCTGACATAAAAAGTATTTGCTTATCGAACACAATATAATGTGTACATATTGTCATGAACGGCAAATGAATCTTAGGCAGCTAGTGACTGACGTTCAATTTTCAACGATAATATTGGACACACATACAGACAGTGCAAACAACCTAAAGTCCCGGCACTTCGACATAATTTTGAGAGTGAAATAATTTTTTTCTATTATACAAGCAGACAAAATTACTAAAAATACTTCAAATGATGGCTGCTGGAGCTTTAGTTCCCAAAATTTTACAAAAAACTGACGTTAACTTGAGCAAAATGTATCTCTGAGTCAAGACTGCCTGCTCGACAGACGGGGAAACTCTGGACCAGAACACGTTTGAAAGACGTGGTTTTGTCAATTGTGCAGAAACCTATCGACGGATTTCCTCAAGAATCTTGATTTATCGAAGCTTGTCAATAATTTATCGGTTGCACTGATTTGATTGGTGCTGCATATCGGCTAAATTCCCTCAATTCCAGAAATCGAGCCACCGTGAAAAAAATCGACTACAGGCTTTAGTTTGAGTTTGTCTTGCACGTACTCACTACCCTCGGGAAAGCCCGAGTGGAACAAACGAGCAATCCTATTAAAATTCCTACTAATTACTTTAATAATCCTTGGATAATCTGGGGATCACCAGCAGACGTATGTCTACAAGAACGTATCCATCAAATCCAAGATGGCGTTGGACAACTCGACCACATCAAAGTTTAGGCGCCTGTCAACGTGCAACATTTTGTCGGTTACAACATTTCAATAGCTTTTGCAAGATTGCTTCGGCTAATGGTGTTCCCACATAAAGAACCGCTACAACTAGACGCAAAATGGCAAAACTTGTCTCGGCTCTTGTGTGGATTATCCAGAAAGACATTGACCCATTAGGATGAAAGCCAGGACGGGAGTAGAAATTTTCGAAGCGAAGAGTCAAAGGTCATAGATGAGTGGGTTATCGAACGATAAAGCCCGAAGCATGGAAAACCGCACCGCCCAGTGGTGTGATAGCTCAAACATGACATGTGGGTTCGAATTTCCTCTCCCTTTGATAACATTTTCTATTTTTGTCGAATGGGGCAGAGGAATAAGAGTTTTTGTTACTAGGGATGAAAACTGCCACGCTCAGACGACGAGCAGGCGGACAGATTACTCAGTCCACCCAGGATTAGCAAGAGCGGGATTATCAAAAACTTTGCACCAAAGACACGTGGACGAGATACACTTAAATAAAGACAGAGACAGACTAAAAGAAAGACAGACAGACAGAAACAGACTAAAAGAAAGACACACAGACAGAAAGATACACGCCCCGACGGACAGCCTGCCAAATCTAGACTTGAACGAGAATGCCTACGTTACGCGGCAAATTTATGTGTCCTGTGGAAACCTATAACACGATTATTTCCAATAGCATTTCATTTTTTTATAATAATTTGTCTGTCTTTGTTGGCATCAGAAGCACAGAAAACCCTGTGTTTACGTATTTTTTGATTGTATAACTGATAAAATAAGTTAAGAGATTTTGAAAGTCTGGAAGTATCACACATGAGGTGTGTTTATCTGTTATAAAGAAATCAAATATTTTAATTTTTGTGGGTTCTGTGAGAAAGCTTAGTAAAGTTCACGATTCATTTACTTCGATGTTTGAGGTCAATCAAGATGGTTCGAGACCGTCTTTTTCTGTCAAGGAGATAATATTGGCCTTTTCGAGTTTACACATGAGATAATATTGGCCTTTTCGAGTTTACACATGAGATGATATTGGCCTTTTCGAGTTTACACGTGAGAAATTTCGCTCCATCATACAGAGCGAAACAGGGGAATTATTCATTGATCTATAGGGATCCACTCCCAACACTCTTTGCGACTGCTAGAAGTTTATTCAGGACTTACTCGTAAGCATCGAACACATTGTAAGCAGCATGAAACTGGTTTGTATGATGAATTTGAGTTCCACATTAAAACCCCGTCCGCTATGACCTTTTGTGAATTTTCTAACATTTTTCATTCATTTAGTAATTGATAGATTCTTGTTCTACTTGCAAAATCACACTGATAGCTCAACTTCCAAACACTGTCCGTATGTGTCAAATGTTTTGTAAAAGACTCAAGTTTAATTCGGACTTGCATTCGCCAACGATATCTCTACAAATTCAATACAAAGTGTCGTGCCGGTAGGAGTAATACTGTGTATTTCAAGAGAAGTTTGACAGGAGAAGAACACGTGTTCAAGATATTATTCTTTCTAACTCATTATATACGCACATGCTCGTCGGCGAGAGTTGAATCACCGAATATATTTCCTAAAGTCCATCAAAACCAGAAACACACAACGCTGTCTTTGTAGCATGGAGACACCAGGACAACTCTAAACGTTCCGTAAACGACAAATATTTCTTTTCGTCACCATGGTGCTTCTGAAGAGCCCCTCAAGCGCCGTTTCCAGGACAACCGCGCAGCGTTCGCTCCATTCGTTGTTGAAACTGTCGCGCAGATCAGACCTTTATGATGTCAACCTTCCCGGATGTAGTTCATATTGGCTGAAATTGTGTTGTTTTGTCATTCTTTGTGTTTACTTGCTTTGTCTTCTGGGCTTCTACCTTCTTTAAGGCAGAATGTACCTCGCACACAGACATTCAGACTTTCAAATTTGTTTCAATACTTTTGTGCTCTACCTCGTGTGGAGGCGTTTTTTAAGCCCTTCGAGTTTCCCAAAATATTCACAACCTTAATTTTTCTAATTTTTCGAAAAAGTTATTGTCCCCATGGAATCAACACATGGATGGCGGCCATTTTGAATTTCAAATATCGGTATAAATGTCAAACAATTTCTAAGACTTGTACCAAAATTGCACGATGACCCCTGATTTTTATTCTTGATTTCGTGACAGAATGGTCAAAAGTTTCATTGAAGAAAGTTTGAGCAAAAGTCTAAGTCTTATACTTTTGACGCGTATACTACCTTAAGATACTATGCACATCGAAATTAAAAGAAACTTTTTTCCTGAAACTTCCATAAGAAAACTTTTAATCATCCCCTGTAGAAGTCAAGAATACAAATCAGGGGTCACTGTGCAAATTACCAGAGGAGCAGATTACACACTGCAATATATTTATCGACACTTGAAATTCAAAATGGCCACCACCCCTTTGTTAAATCTGTATGGGGAAATTAAATTTTCGATTTTCACAGATATGCTGGTGAACACTTTAAATACTCAGTGAGTTTTAAAAATGAGCCCCAATTAGTGATAAAATCCACTTTTGGAAGTGAAATGATAGATTAAACTGCAGAAACATCGATACACAAGAGTCGGAGATTGCAGAAAAGTTACAAATGGGAGATCTGTGAATTACCTGAATATACCTGCGTTTTGGGGTCATAATAAGAACATTTTGTCTAGGTTGGACAAATTGAGCAACCTCCTTGGCATGTCACAGGTATCAGGAAAAAAACACACAGTTCGTCTTTCTGAGATCATTTTCAGCCTATTTCGCTATAATCGATATATCTACCACTTGATATATATCACTACAGAGAAAATTACAATTTTCAACTAAGTCTAGAAGGAGCAGCAGTTTTTAAAGTTCTTTTCATTAATTAATCCATTCATTCTCCATCCATCCAGCCATCCATCCATCCAGCCATTCACTCATCCGTCCATCCATCCATCCACCCATCCATCCATCCATCCATCCATGTATCCATCCATCCATCCATCCATCCATCCATCCATCCATCCATCCATTGATCCATCCATTCACTCATCCGTCCATCCATCCGTCCATCTATCCATCCATCCATCCATCCATTCACTCATCCATCCATCCATCCATCCATCAATCCGTCCGTCCATCCATCCATCCATCCATCCATCCATCCATCCATCCATGTATCCATCCATCCATCCATCCATCCATCCATCCATTCACTCATCCGTCCATCCATCCATCCACCCATCCATCCATCCATCCATCCATGTATCCATCCAACTATCCATCCATCCATCCATCCATCCATCCATCCATTGATCCATCCATTCACTCATCCGTCCATCCATCCGTCCATCTATCCATCCATCCATCCATCCATTCACTCATCCATCCATCCATCCATCCATCAATCCGTCCGTCCATCCATCCATCCATCCATCCATCCATCCATTCATTCACTCATCCGTCCATCCATCCATCCATCCGTCCATCCATCCATCCATCCATCCATCCATCCATCCATCCATCCATCCATCCATCCATTCACTCATCCGTCCATCCATCCATCCATCCGTCTATCCATCCATCCATCCATCCATCCATCCATCCATCCATCCATGTATCCATCCATCCATTCACTCATCCGTCCATCCATCCATCCATCCATCCATCAATCCGTCCATCCATCCATCCATCCATCCATCCATCCATCCATCCATCCATCCATCATCCGTCCATCCATCCATCCATCCATCCATCCATCCATCCATCCATCCATCCATCCATCCATCCGTCATTCCATCCATCCATCCATTCATCCATCCGTCTATCCATCCGTCTATCCATCCGTCCATCCATCCATCCATCCATCCGTCCATCCATCCATCCGTCCATCTATCAATCTATCCATCCATCTATCTATCTATTTGTACATTTCTTTCCATCTATTAATCTGTTCACTTGTCTATAAGATAGAGATGCCTTTAATTCGTGGTCACTGTCAAGTGACTGAACTAGCATACCTCGACTATCTATTATTGAATTTTTAACCCTTTGAGTGCTGTAATTTTCCCACTATAATTTTAGTGCAACCTGTTACCAATAATTATGAATTTTCCTGTATTTTAGGGGTAATTTTGGACCAAATGTTCATCAAATTTCATTGGCTACAGTTTTTTATGAAACTTTTGGCAAAAATTGACTTCGGTGTTCAAAGGGTTGAGATTGTTAGCTTTCATCTCAGAGATAGCGGTTCAACTACCATGTGCCCGAAGACGTGCACGTGACATTCTATGTCGGTACAGAAAGAATGAAACAGACGAACAGTCAGACATATAAAGACAAAGGTGAACAGACGGGCAGGTGTTGGGTAGTTGTGACGACACCAAAAGAGTGGTAGGGCGCCCAAAACTGATAATTAGAAGACGATATATTGGTAAAGTGCTTCACTACCATTTCAAGAACGGGCTAACAGAAATCTCGTTAAGATAGTTAAGCAGGATTGATACAATTTTAATAAAATTTAGAAAAAAATGTTGATCTTAAAGCCAAATAAATAATATATTTCCGGTAGCCCTACCTGCCCTAGAAAAAACAGTCGATCCTAGGCATTTTGTTCGCATTTTCAAAAATGTTTTTGTGTATTTTGTGCGTCTCAGCCAACAAAAATAAAAATATATAAAAAATCCTCCGACCTACTTTCTCTAATTTTCGGAGGCATGTTAACTGAAATACTTTTTTTATCTGGCCTAAGTGGCCCTGTCAGTTACAAGGGATGAAAATCTGGCCCAAGTGGCCCTGTCAGTTACAAGGGATGAACAAGGTAGCAACACGAAACGTAAAGTACAAGTCGCGATGACGGTGAACCATTAACTTTCTCTCGTAGCGACGGCCATGACAACTGCACCACGTGACAACGCAACGTCGTCAGGAGGTGATTTATGGCCACTGCTAGCATATATTGAACAATTCCTTTTTCTCGTAGATATTTTTTATCTGATCAACAATCGGCAAACGGTGTATTTGCACAGGTAATTCCCTGAAAGTGCATCTCAGCAGAGATACATAGATTGATGCTCGTAAGATAGCGGGGCTGTCGCGCGTGTCCTGAAATTATGTCTTTTAGGGAGAAAATACAGTACGCGCGCAAAATGTTTTGAATATTACAAAACAACTGCCAAAAAATTACACTGGGACGAAAACGGTTTATTTTCTGTAATGAAAAAAACACAAAAATTCACAAAAAAGGAAATAAAATTGAAATATTTTACAGTAACGTTCTGCAAATACCGTAAACACGTGTACACTACAAAAGTGATCGTCACTGTATTAAATATTCTTCGAAATCTTTTAATGATTAAAGTGTTCTTTTGAAGTACGAAATACATCTATCAATATATGTGATCAATAAATCTGTCACAAACTCTAAAGAAATTATTGAGAAAATTTATCTCAAGGATACAATGTATCATGTGATTATTTCTTTATAGAAAATAGTTCACTCTTGAAAACAAACCCTGTCTGCGATCGTCAGGTTTCTGGTATACAACTTTAATTTTGACGTTTCTGTGATTCAGTGTACCAATAAAGGCGAGAAGTTGTCCATAAAGGGAAAGAGAAGATCCGGAAATGAACCATGGCGCCAGATTTCCCGGAGATGTGTTCGTCTGCTTCTCAGCTGGAGCTGAAACTGTGACATTTTTTTTCTCGATGGGTGTACGAGTCGCAGGGCGATTGAGGTAGACCATTTTTTCGAGACATTAACCACTACCTTTTTTTGAGAAAACGAAACGGAATTTTCGGAAATTTCTTGATCCAAAAAATCACGTGACACACATCTCATAACTCTGTCAAATTGAGTCCAACCTGCTGGTGTCCCCGGTTCTTGAAACCCAAATCCTCAGCGTTGTTTCCATAGCAACCCTGAGAGATCTTGTCGCTATAGCAGTAATTTTGGGGCATCACTACCTTGTCATCCGGAGGAGCATGCGCTGTGTCACCTTGCTCAACAACACCATGGTCTGTAACGCCATCTTTTTGGTAATCTGGTGAGCTCTCCGCATCATGGTATTTGTATAATTTTCCCGGCAGACCCCGCTCCCTCACTTCCTTCTTGAATTTCATGCGACGGTTTTGAAACCACACTTTAACTTGTCGTTCAGTGAGGTTCAGAACGACCGACAGTTCCTCGCGGCGCGACTTCTGCAGATATCTGTTGAAGCGGAATTCCTTTTCAAGCTCTACCAGCTGAGCAGTACTGAAATTTGACCTCATTCTCTTGGGGTTGTGAGATGCTGTTTTACTTGAACTGACAGACGACGATTTGTGTTGAAAGCCTTGTCCTGTGGTGAAGAATAAGAGGAAAACATTATTTTTTTCATTCTGAACAAATCTTCAATAACTAGCAACAATGTCAAAGTGATCTCCCTGGTCAGTTAAGCCTCAAATATATCCATCAGCGTGATATTAGGTAGCTTTAGAGTCTTGGCAATCTATATCTTGGGTAAAGTTTTCACAATCATGGACAGGAGCTCTATTATCTGTAACTTTAAAAGATATTTCCATTACCTTTGTTCACTTTCTTGTCAACTTCCAAAAAATATCGAAATACCTAGTGTTCAACTTGCCAAGTGTGTCTGTGCCTGCATTCAATACAATTCAATATTATTCTTACAAATGAGATTTTTTTCCAGACTTGATCGCTGAATGATATTATAGCCTAACTGAACAAATGTATTGTGTTGACCGGCTAATAGTTTGTGCGCCAAAATTCTTCCGGGAGAAGTTGAACAAAACATCAAAACTGCAGCTGTCGTCTCTTAAAGAACTCTACAAGAGCGTAAAACTGAGACGAAAGTGTCAGCAAGACGTAATAAATGCATAAATCATTATGAAAATTATTTGAACAATCTTGAGCGTCAGACTACACACGTACACATTTTCCCACTCGATTGAACTGCCGACGTATTCAAAATATTTTGGTGCTATGCAATTGTGGGAAACCGGGTTGTGGACAACAAAATTGGATTATTTTTAACCAAAGTAGTTAACAAGAGGAAGCAGATTGCAAAAAAAACGACAAAAAACTAAAAATAGTGAAGTTAAATTACGCCTGAAGTTCTAGAAAGTGTATCACTTTTTAAGTCAAAATGAGTCAAACTGTCGAGAGAAACTTGATCTTCGAACATTGTTCATTTATAAATCCACAAGAAGGAAATCAGTACCAAACCCTCACAAGATTTCGAGATGTTATATTAGCGCGTTGCTTCTGACTACATAACGAAAATTTAACCCTTTGTGAATTTCTACTTGATGTGATATCATATGGAAGCCACGTGACAAGAAACACTACACTACGTGTTGTGATATATGTCGCTCTAACGAACGCGACCCCGTGGGACATTTTATTCGAATCACTGAACTTTGCCCGGGCTTTCTTCGTTAAGATGCGAACACTTTGAAAACACATCGATTTATCCAGCTTTCTGAGAAAATGTCAGAACGTTTAAATTTGTCGTCTGGGCGAATTGTGAGCAGTATTAATGGGTCTTCCCACACAAGCTTTTAGTTATTGTTCGCCGTAGACAATCGGATACCACTTGCAATCATTAGAGGCGGTCAAAGGTCACCAAAAGAAATGGTGGACACGTTGTAGTGCATTCAACACGGTACATTTTTCTTAAGAATAACAAATTTGATATCACCACTGAGTTCTAAAGCTTTGTTTCTTATACAGGGAGCAGGGCAAATTACAGCCTGGCAAGAAAATGTCGTATCTAATCGTCTCCATATTTTCTATTTAACAAACAGATTCTGAACATTTTTCGACGTCTGTAAAACGCGCGACCCCAAAGATATGCTACACAGATTGTTTGTGGTCGAATACGATCTATATGAGAGTTTTTTGCTTCTTCATAAAGTATCACATTTGAATCGGCCACTAATTATCTTTGATTTTTCCTACCTATGATAGACTCATTCAGTTCAAACACCATATCGTCGACATTACAACGCTAAAGAGATTAAGATTTCTCTAATTCATATTTGGAAAGTGTTGCTGGCTGTCAAAGCAACTTTATGAGCCTGCAATCTTTTGTGCTGCTGAGCAAGACGACGTTGTTGCAGCTGAGTGAGAAAATATAGCTTTTTTTCTGTGATATGGATAGACACGACCGACATTTCAAATCTACTGGCGTCCAAAATTATTTGAAACATTTGAGAGAAGGACATCAATAGATGCTGATGAAATTACACACTGATCGAATTGTTGTTATAGCGATACGACTGTCAGTCACTGCGCAGAAAACTACTCGCGCGCTGACGTAGTTCACTGTGCCACTACGCTACATCTCCGAACAGACGACAAAAAGTGACAATAATCTTAACGGCGCGCAAGTTGTGTATGTCAAAAATTCAAGCCTGCTGTTTGCTCCCAGTATTTCTTGATGTTTTAAGGGGGACTTATTGTTTTGAATTATCAGATATCGCATTCTCCTTCTGATAAGGAAGGAGAGTTTGAAGATGAATGTTTACAAAACTATCAAAATTAACGATGTTGGGGTCAACGAAACTAACCAAAGGGAAATACTTACCTACATTTCCTTTGGGGTTGTAGTTGTGTTTATTATCTGTCATCCACGAGTATATAGGATAATTCGCAGCTACTCTGTCGTTTGCTTTGCTGTAACTCTGGAAAGGATCGCCGTCGACCCCTGTCCTTGACGAGTCCATCGCGAAAGACCCTGCTCCATTGTCAAGTGCGGCGTTTCCGACACTCACGCTCGGGTCAACGTCGAAGTCGGGGCCGCTGGTACAGTAATATACGTTATTGGTGTTTGTAGCGGTGCTGGAGCCATAGTCCGAGCGGTTGTTGTAGTCCCCGTAGACCTGGCTATTCTCGTAAACTTCTCTTTGCATTTTAACTCAGAGCTTATCATTTGTCTTCTCCCAGTCCCCCGCTCAATGCACAAGTCTTGACATTGTCGCCGACTCCCACTCTGACAAAGGTCACGTGATCATCCTCTCGCCCAATCAGGTTGCCTCTTATACAGCGACTCCCAACCCGCACAGCACAGAACAAGAGTTGGCCATGTAGTGTTTCGGCCGACCAAAGTACAGCCCAAGCAAGGCATGGAATATTCTCACCTCTGGATGGATTCATGCAAAGATGAAATTTGCTAACGACATTCTTCAAATCTTCACCTTTCAATATAGATTTGCATACTTTATTCTTCGTTCGGTTAAAAAACATACAGATCTTACTTTCGTTGGTACTTGGACGCTGTGTATACCCATGCCAGCGTGCTCGCTCCTTTATCCCATATTTTTGTATTTTGAAAGTACGGCTTATCAAAGATGTGAGAAAATATAATAACAAGATGAGTGCTACGACCGGTGTAAATAATTGAAAAAGACAAGATCCGCGTCTGTCGTGAAGAACAACGACGCATCAATCATTTTGAGTTCATAGTGGTTTTTACGCTCTACTTCCCAATTAATTACGAAAAGTGGCAATACACTGTTTTAAAATTCAAAATTCTCCAAACTGTACGCAAAAATGTGACAAAATGGAACATGTCGCCCTTTTGTTTGCAAAGTGAGCGCACGGTCAGTGTCATATCCGCGTGTTCCGAATTTGCGCTGTTGGCGCCCTTTTCTGACAGTAGGAGAACGTCTGCTAGTATCGTTTGCAGACTTGCTATGAAATCGTTGTAAAAGTTCCCCTCTTAAAAACGTTGATGTAGTTCGCCCCTTTGAGATTCACATAATTTTTGCTACCTCTAGGCAGAGTCCTCGAGACCCATCGTCGAAGGTATCGGATACAGGGCCGGGTTAATAGCCGACGATTCATCGGGGAGTAATCGCGCTAAACCGATAGGCTGCGCAGGCAACGCTATCTATTCACCGCACCGAGCTAGCTTTACTCAAAATGCAAAGGGGAATTTTCACATCATCCTGTATAAATCGCGACAACTCCAGCGGCGCCTAAAACAACTCAACGTTGATGAGCTAATTTGCCTCATTACTTTTTAATCGAATATGCTTTTACCGTTTTCGAGTCCCAATTCTAATTTGTGTGCGATGGGTATTGTTTCTGGGTAAGATATTTCATGACTACAGCCTGATTTACTAGTATTTCTTCGACTTTTATCTGAAAGGATGATATTTCTCAAAATTTTTATAAACGAATAGTCTTATATGCTTTAAAACTTTCAAAAAAGACGTTGTAAACTTCCTTTCAAACCTGAAAAGCTTCTTAAAATATTAATATTGGCCATACACCACTTCTTAATTCTGCAAAAACATTGCACATAATTGGACGTGTAGTGAAATCTATCACTAATAAGACGTTTTGGCAAAGGCAGAAAAGAAGACTGATCTCGTCGAGAATGAGAAAAGACGAGAACGAAGGCCTTGTACAGAAAGAGAGTGTAGCTTCGAAGTAACTCTGTCGAGCTTTCAACGAGTAATTCAGAGCAAGGTTCACGGTGAGATTGATGGTGAGTTCAAGGAAGTAATAGCTAACTGTTTATGATATGGATATGCCATGTAGTCTGTTTTGGTCTGTTCAATTTTCATGCATCAACCGCCTCGCGATATTGATCGATGAAAAATTATCTTTCCCCGTGATTTTATTTGCCTATTTAACTAAATTTTGGACAGGAAGTCTACACCTTATTGCATAAAGTTAGTTAGTCTGAAAAGAATTTCTGTTATTGAGCAAAATTGCTGATCTTCCGACAAAATGTGCTTTAAAGCTTTGGCGGGAATGGGTTGCTTTGACCGTACAAAGTATTATCAAAATACAGGAGGTATTGTGATTGAGTCTGTGTTGTTCATGGACGTGGACCAAGAATACCGGGCGATTCTGTACCCGCAGAGAAAACATGAATGCAATCATGCTAGAACGAAAACCGACCAGATACTGCCCTTCAGTGTCAGGGAAAAATTGGAACACACAGCCGAAGACGCTTTCAAGCGTATTTTACAACAATATCGGCAATAAATCAAGCAGTCGAATCTCGACAGTTGCCTCGCTTTGAATCCCATAAATCTGCCAGTCTCAAATAAATTGAACCACTTTCCCCATTCACGCGAGGCATCGGTGAAAATTAAAGACGAGCAAAATATGTTTCATTATTCCAACCACACGGTTCCTCCAAGTCACGCTATCAAAAACGCGAGAACTTTCCATCCGTCAGCTGTGAAAAATTGTATGATTTTGGTGATCATCTCCTTAACTGATACGGGTGTAGGTTGTGTCGGACTTTGGCTTTGAGACTGTTTCGAATAAAACGGCTGGAGCAACAAGTTTGTTTTCTGAAGAAAAACCCTAGTTATATTTCCCGCCTGTAACTTGTCTACGTCATTCTTGTGATTTACTTGACTATAACGAATTAGATTCTTGATTGTTCATAATTATGTTAGCTCCAGACACACCATAGCTAGCTCGTAAAAGAGTTACGTTAAACTCTACGAACGCTGAATCAGATGGAAAATTCCTTCTGATAGGATTAAATTTTTCACTTCGGTCGTGAAAGCCACACGCCAGATAAAAACCATCGATACGGCAGTTCCACGTCACTCTAAAATCCTTAAACAATTTTAGCCACATTTGGATAAGACACGGAAGATAAAAAGATAAGTTCCGACTAAAAGCAGAGATTTTCATGATATGACATCGGGGACGCCATTATTTGTTGCTTGGAGTTCTACTCGCTGCTCTTCGCGCCCCAAAATGTATCGTCTGCATTTAATTTTATCGTCTATATTTTTCACTCATTCTTCGCGTTTGCCCCGGCGAGAAGCTAACGTGAGCGAACGGGGATTAAAATTTCCAACTGCAGAATCTAAGTAGAGAAAATACCAACAGAAAAAACATCGGTGTACGTTTGTGACTACTCTTACTTCATCTTGCCTTGGCCGAAATGCAGACAGTATTTGCAACCAGATATTGTCTTCCGTGTTTGTGCACATTTCAAATATGTGTTCAATTTTCAAATAGAACAAGTTGGGTAGCGCAAGACTGATATGTAAAACTATTTTTCAAACAATTTTCCTAAATATCAGTCTTCAGGTCGTGTTGACTTCTTTCACAAATCATATTTTTGTATGGCCGCCTTGTAAGTCATAAGCACTTATAAAACATTGTATGTTCTGTTATTATTTTGTTGAGCCATAACGAGTGTACAGTTCCCAGGAACTATCTCTTATCGTGACCGGCAGTAAAATTATTATCGGTCTGGTTAATGGAGATAGTTTGCTGTTAAGGGCACGGGGAGCTGAAAACGCCGATGTAGACATCATGCGTGTTTATCTTTTGTCTACATTCTGACAAGCGTTCTTATCTGGTACCTCGGTAATGTGACTGGAAAATTTGTGTACTGAAAAATGCCTGTTAGACGACTTGGGGGAGGCATTTAGAAATATAGATCAAAAAATAGGGAGGCGAAATATGATGGGTGATTATCATGGCTGCTTAAAAAACGCTAGAGGCTGAGCTGACCCGATTCTGACGCTAGGTTTGGGTTCACTATGTATGTAAAAGTACCTTTTGAACACAAAATTGAAGGTGAGACGTTGTTGTCGCTGCTCTGTCTGAGCTAGCCTAGCAGACTGCAGCACACCGTACTCTGTTGTGTGCGGCGTCACAGCCCTGTGGCGCTCTATCACATACGAGGTGAGAGAGCGCGCTGACACCGCGAACCCCATTGCAATTTTATTCAAACAAATCAGGGCCGTTAATGAGTGTTTGTGTTTTCTATAAGGCGGCCAATTACTCATACCCTCATTAGACAACGATACCATTCATTATGAGGGGCTTGTAATTTGCAGTCCGACAGAGTGGTTTGTGAATCAATCGTGATATCAAAGCGGTTACTCCACCACGGTAAACGCCGAGCCATAGTTGAACAAAATATCTCAAATATTTGACAAATCTAACAACACCTCTAGTCTGTCTCTAAATGTTCTCTCTCTCTCTCTCTCTCTCTCTCTCTCTCTCTCTCTCTCTCTCTCTCTCTCTCTCTCTCTCTCTCTCTCTCTCTTTTGTATACAGTTTAGACTTTGTGGTTGTATATACATGCATACAAATATATTATGCATATATAGATATATAACTTTATGCACACACACACACACACACACACACACACACACACACACATATATATTATATATATATATATAATATATATATATATATATATATATATATATATACGGGATAAAGTGATGTTATCATAACTTAATTCCTTGGAACTGTCTTGACAATGACTTATGAGAAGCGAATAAAAGCGACGATGCCTTGGAAAGTTGCCTGGTTCGGGTATAATAATTCTCTAAGCGTTGTCGTAGGAAGCACAGTATATCATTTATATTATCCTTAATTTGAATTTATGACAGGCGTGTGAGAGCGACTTTCGAACCGTAGCGAACCACAACTACGACACGACCACTTTAGAGCTCTCTGGTGTCAGAGAGTGGTAACTTTAATTTCTGTGAGGTCTGGAAATAAAGAAGGGCGGGCCCAGAAGTCGCGCAGTTTTTCCCCGCTTCTCGGCTAGAGAATGGGAGCTTTACCAGTGAGATTCACGTAGCTTCACGTTATCGAATGTAGGCGACCCAACTGAGCGGGAAGGACACACAGACCAGTCCGCGCCGCTCCTATTGGCCAGCAGGCTACCGTCTTCTTGAATTATTACCGGTCATTTACTCCGGGATCTAGACATAAATTTCACCTGTCAAGTCGATAATAAAGGATTTCTTCCCTACTATCCCGAAGACACAAACCCCCTGAATCGATCAGTGGACATAAATAACATACCTTCTATTTTGCGCAGGCCTTTTGGCAAGTCTTTTCGACGTAGCGTCCCGCAGGGCTGATATGGCGAGTGAATATGATGCCAAGCTCAAATTAACACGAATCCAAATTTCACAAGAAACTTCGTCGGGTCTCTTCTG
Source organism: Ptychodera flava (assembly GCF_041260155.1). Lineage (NCBI taxonomy): Eukaryota > Metazoa > Hemichordata > Enteropneusta > Ptychoderidae > Ptychodera > Ptychodera flava. The sequence goes on from NW_027248277.1 coordinate 5,363,157, forward strand.
TTCACGTTCACATGAGTATTCCATCTTGGACCCTGGGAGGCTCTGTGGGCTGAAGATGATAAATCGACTTCAGTATATCGTCTGACAACTCATTCTCCATTTTCGTTCACTCTTCAGAACTAACTCTGAAGGAGAGGGGCGCTACAAACACAAATGTCATTTTCTATCGAAATGTCATCTTGTTACTGCGTTTTCAAAGTCACTATCGCAATTAAAACACCACTATCCATGACATACAATTCTCGTTAGGATGAAGTTCAAGGTAATCACACACAATTGCACAGATGTGACAAGATTCGTCTGACGACTGCCATCTTGTTTCGGAAAAGGCCGTTAAAGTCTCTCTTCGCCTAATGCCTTTAATGGAGGTCATTGCTCCTGAAGCAATTTTGAAGTAAGAAGGCTGACGTATTCCCTCGACAAATCACGGGACATGTTTCCAAATCAAGTGTAAAAAGCTTTGAAGGGTAAAATTTCATTTGGACTGACACGACCGCCCACAACAAGTCCCCCGCCAAAATATCAGGTGTGTGTGTTCTCGGGGAATTGTTTGCAACGAACTTTGCTTCTTGTGAATTTTGAATCACGATTCGTTTGGAAAAAGTGTTCGCCCAAAATAATCCCTATTATTATCAAGAAAATTTCTGGACGACAAAAAGTGATATTTGTGGGAAGATTACCGGAAGTGAAAGACTCGAGTGTTCAGCGAGACATCTGGATCTTGCTATGGTATTTCACACTTTAAATAAAATGATCATATAAACATCATCGCGTCTGAGATTGCTAGCGATCTCATCATTTTATCTAAGAAAAGCTTCAAGTTGACAGACGAGGGATGGTTCAAGTTGACGGACAAGGGGTCAGCTGTCGTTATGCAGACGATCGCAGGCTTTAGCGACTTGAACACGTGTCTTTGTTCTCGCTCGGTGTTAACAGCATTACTTTGCGGTCACTTATTACAAACCAAACACCGAGTGACCCCCATGCCGCACTTCAAGTGTAAAACACAAAAAAACTGCTAGTGAACTTTCGAGGGACCGTTAAAGGGAATATTGTGACATGAAAAGGTTTGTCGAAGGGGAAATGCCAAACAAACAAAACTAACAATTTAGCACGGCGTTGCGAACTGTAGGGGCGCACCGGACTGTAACTGTATTATGAGATTGAGTCTGGTGAGGCTCCTGCTGATTTTAGAAATCAAAATTTAGTTCGCCAAATTTTGGACAGCTTTGAGGATTATTTTGGACAAATGTGTCTATTAACAGTACTAGGTTTTAAAATTCGATAGCTGCGAGGCTTTAAAATTGCAAATATCGAAATGACAGGGAGATTGTTACCGACTATGGGGAACGTGACAAACAATCGAGAATTGTAGTATTCTAAACCTTTATCGGTGTTCTTTTACAAGGGAGATAACTGCAAAGGAAATCTTGAATGCATGCTATAATTACACGTTGAAGACTTAGTCTTTCGGTTTTTGGCGGGTACCGTTCAAGTTTCGTGACACTTTTTGTCTTTGAGGAGCTGAAACGTCGCTTTTTAGAACCGCTTCTGAAAAACCGCCACAAGTACTACCGCTCTTCGTGCGTCAACGCTCTGGAAATAGGGTGCACGGGGCGGTCGCTAAGACGTGGTTTTAGGAGGTTGAGGGTTGAGGTTGGGGGAATAAATTGCGACACTGCTTTACTCAGAAACGTCGGGGGCCGTGTTTTATCACCTGTGTTGCCTTGGCAATAGGCATTCAATACAGTTGACTCGGTCGCGTAGTTATCGATCGGTGGAAGTGACGACTGGGTTAGGCTCGGCGAGCTCTGACGGATGGAACATCGAGCTGTTAAACAACGCGGATTCCAACCGTTTTATTTGCACGTAGCGTTCCTCCGCCCAGATCATTAAAATATGCATACCGTCAAAAAACAAAATTATGGCAGATTACGACACGAGGGCGCGTGCCGACACATACTTATATGATGTTGACATGAGCAACGAGGATTCTGTTTTTCTGAACACAAATATACCTGTTTCCTTGTTCAAACAAAACAGACTAAAATTAGCCCGCCACTTCGAGTCTTACGCAAAGGGTGTATTTTGTGACGTTCTTGCATGCGCATCACGTAGGCGAGCCGTTGTGTTCGATTGAAAGGCGAGAGTGTGTCAATAGACGCGTGCTGAGCGGCGACTGGTACGAGCAACGCTGCCCGCTTCGATCGACACGTCCGCCGGTTCAGAACTCAAAACCGTCCACTCGAGAGTCCAATCTCCGCCAAAAGCGGTTTGGAAAAAACAGCGGAGTATAATAACCCGATCGAATCACTCTTAACCTTCATTCGCTCGCAATGCAGAACACAATAGCTGACCAAACAAGGAGTACTTTGGCAGTACGTTATTGTGGCCAACATGTCGAGGTCGGGCCTCTTGATATTAAGAGCATACTCTCGTTCAACTATTTGTACACAGTTCTTTCAAAAAAACATCACTTTTCCGGTTAATCTCTCTCTCTCTCTCTCTCTCTCTCTCTCTCTCTCTCTCTCTCTCTCTCTCTCTCTCTCTCTCTCTCTCTCTCTCTCTCCTCTATTTATTAGCACGCGGTCAGGTCTCTTCTTACACTCATAAACGATAGAGACATTCCATCCGAATTCTGTTGGGCTAACACAAAATAAAATGATCAGCAAATTGATTTAATTAATATATATTTGCATATGTTAATTAATTGTAATAATGTGGCATTTCTGCCCCTCCCTGCAAGTGCAAAAAGTCATTTCAAATAATGCACTTTGATTGGTTCAACTATACTGGCCGAAATGCGATGAAAAGTGACCAACAAATATCAGCTGAATACAAATAATCGGTCAGTTAGATTCACTTTTCTCAAATATTCACAACTTGCAGAAAATTCCCCTGGAAGCGATCACAACTGTTGAAATGCATTTAAGTATCACTGTAACACGAAACATATTTCAGTTCCTTCATCTCCCGCCTCAATTTCACCTGAATTTGTCAAGTTGCAAAGTAATCGCGTATACAGCATCTATCGAACACTCACCCATATATCTACCCAAAAATCTCATTTTTATGAATAATATTTCTCCTTCTTTGTCACATAATCTGTAATGGCGGTTACGGATAAAGCTATCTGTACATTTAAAGCGGCAGTAAGTGCACTCCAATGCTCCGGTATCATGGCAGGGAGACGACTTCCAGTAGTGTAATCAACCTGGCTTTTATCAGATCAACTGTCTTCATATTTTCATCTGTATTTTCAATCGAAATCTCTTACGTCCCTTTAAAATATCGAAGTTACAAAGAAGTTCCCGGCTCAGAGGTTGACAGCGTCGCCATCGCTGGCTTACTTGTTTGTAAAGTGGGAAATCGATCAAGGGTGATCCCATTTTGTCCGCTGTTGCAAATCTTTCACCGAGTTAATGTGAAATATTTTACAAGTCGTCACAGCTAGTTTTGCTCCACATTCACAGATAAGTAGGTTCTAATTTTTTAAGGTAGTTCACACCTCGATATTGAAAGACTTAAACTTTTGCTCAAACTTTCATCAATGAAACTTTTATCCAATCTCTTTCAATATCAAGAATAAAAATCCGCGGGCTTACCATGTAAATTCTTGTCCTACGGAAACAGATTTCTACAAATTTACCGATGTTTGAAATTAAGAATTTCTGTAACCCCGTGTTAACTTGATTTGCACAAAATACGACGGCAAACGGTTTCGTTATTCCATAATCTTCAAAATGAGCCCAAACATGCAGTAGGTCAGGAAAGTATCGTAAAAATCGGAGAGTCGGAATGTTTGTCTCCAATTCCCATTCCACTTTTAAAGGTGTGCCATCGTTGTACAGGGAAAAGGGCAACTGTAGCGAGAGGCAGAGAGGGAACAAAAAAGTGAAGTGATTCCCATTGGACACTTGACCTTTGACCCTTCGGCCACCATCTTGTTTCAGACTCACGAGTGCTCTGTCCGTCAACTACGCTGTTTGTTTCGTCATTCAGTTTGCATATTTCTTGATATCACTGTCCTATTGTAAAGATTATAGTTAATGTTACACTTTGTCACAAAAAGGAACAAATATTCACACGGGAACTTTTCAAAAAGAAGCAAAGAAATATAGTGGTGAGCGAAGGAACATAGTCTGCTACATTATATCGTCACCTGAAATAGCAAAAGACAGAGACGGCGGGGTTTTACAGAATTCAAGATTGTAGGAATTCAACGACCTTAGCTTAACTGTATCAACTATTGCTACTCAAGCTTTCGTACTTTTCATCGATTTCTTGATATTGAAAATGTGAAATTAATGGCTGACCGCCATTGGAAAAAGAAAGTCACGTGGCTTCAGAACACAGTCAACTTTTCGGTCATTTGAACGATGTAATCTTGTGTCTATTTTGTCGTTAAGGGAATGCGATTTTTGACAATTTTACCCATGATGCAAGAGTTAGTAAAGCTCTTGTCCCTTTCTGTTTGGATACAGAGTCACGTTTACAGTTTGTTATTGTTTGTCCGGTCATGGCGAAAACGATACAACTGCCGAGTTCTGCGCAGAAAACGGCAAAAATATGGATATGCGAATCTGCATAACGTCCCGAAAATCTGGCAACAGTAAGCCAGTGATAAATTTAAGACAAAACTGGAAATCAAACAACTATTGGGTCGCAACGTATCCTGTTTTGCTATTGGCTGGACGTTATAAATACCAATTTTAAGGACCAATAGGGTGTTGTGACGTATCTACGATGCTGCCAAGTGAAATTGACAAGAGATATAAACATAAACCATGATTAACTTATATTTCTCTAGTTCTCTGCATTCAATTTCGCTTTTGTTATTGCGTAATCGGGACACGAAGTGCTATTTTTAAAATCGCCCGTACACTCTCAAGTTAGACCGCTTCAGCCGTACCTTTAAATTGCCCTATCCTAGTTTTTTGGTTCAACGGAGTTCGAGGAGGCTCTTCACACCACGTGACTGCGCGCCTCGTCGCTGAGACGAGAACTGTGAATGAGATACTGCTTAGCATCGATCATTCAGTCGGCGCCCCCAACATACAAGCTAAAAAAAAGTTTGAAATGTTGTCCGCTGTTGAATCTCGTATTTGTAAGAGTCGTTGGAATATATACATGCGTTTTACAGTTTTTTCTACTTTAATTGCCGATGAGCTTTCTGTTTCCATGAAATCAAATGCGTTGCAAACTAGGAGTATCGTTCAACGTTGAACCCAAGCCATCTGCCGACAAATTACAACGAATATCGCAAAATTATACTCAATTTATCAAATTACAGTAACAAGAAATTGAAATTAGCGAGATATAAAGTTTTATCAACGTTTCATGTCTCTTTTGTTTTTTCAGGCCGTGTGGCGTCGGAAGAGGGCGTAAGACTATGGATATGCAATCCACCAATCAGCGCTCTCCATCGATACTTATCGACCAATGGTAGTTGTACAGGTGCGACTGTATTGACTAATTACGTAGTCTCGAATTTCAATGGCCAATCAGATTTTTAACTATTTTAACAATATTGATATTCCTATAAATTGAAATCGACAAGACTGTTCTCACTTTCAAAGCGATAGTTTTATATATTCGGTAAGTTGCTGACGTCACTATGGACTGATATCAAAAGTCATTCATTGTAACTAATGCTGTGTTAGTAAACTAATATTTGAATCATTAACAACAATGTTTCATATATGGATGTGTGATTTCCCAATTTGGGATATAAAATAAAGTCATTGGCATTATCCCTTGTAAATACGTTGGGCATTTCGTTGGCACGGTCAAACTGTGCAAACTTTACCCGGAAAGGTTGAACCCTGGTCAAAACTACAGAGGAAAGAAACATGGTGGATATATTGCTGTACGTCAGGAAAGAACCTATCAGCCGACTAATTCTTTATAGATGAACTGCTTAAGTCTCTTACCACATACAAACACAACACACACTATATCACGCACACATATATACATATACATATATATATATATATATATATATATATATATATATATATATATATATATATATATATATATATATATATCGAGAATGCGACATTCCTGGTTTAGAATACCGCTCATTCCATTATTTCGATATTGAACCGCCAAAATGCACGGCGCTAGAGGAAAACAAATAGCAGGGAAGATGCACCTTTCATACGCTGTACAAAGACTTCTCTCCGATGGCGAGTCAATTACAGTCCCTCTTTACTCCCTAAATATTCGGTAACATAACCTCCCACATATATCGCATGCCTTTTTTGTTTTTATCGACGATTTTAATCTGAACTCAAATTCACCAGGTCGGCATTTTGACACGTATCGACCGCCTCCACGCTATGTGAAATATCGTATGTCCGGGCAGGCTATCTGTCTTTTAGCAGGATGCATTCGCAAAGCTTTTTCCTTCTGAGTGTCCCAAACTACTCCTGTGGACTTATCTAGGAGACAAATCTCTCTGCGGATTTTCCTCTGGGTCACTGTAAAAGGAAAACGTGTCGCGCCTTTTAGAGGATCGATTTTGGCTGACCAGAAGGCGTTGTCCACTGTCTGCCTCACCGCATGACTGCAGCTCAACCCCACATGGGAAACAGCCATCAAATTAAATTAGGGCGCGGAACGAGTAATTACATAGCTAATTTGGATGGCGAACATGGCTACAGAAAATTGGCGTTGTATGTCCAGCTCACGTGCTGCATGACTGGCTCGCCGGGTTCCGTAATTTGAAAATCATATCTATCGACGGCAAGGCAACTCCGCAGGGGAGGGTCACAGCAGCCGAACAGTAATAATTTTTGACAAGTTTATCGCAGTGATTAGTTTAGTCTTGTTAGAGTAATCCTCGAGTTGCCGCTCTATCTCTCGGTCACGTCGAACAGTCAACGATCTGGTTTTACAAACTAATTACATTTTGATAGCCTGCCCAGCATCATAGTTTGGCGATTGACTGATACCTTCTTAATGACGGCGTCGTGACGACCAATCTGTATGCACAACAATAGCTGGGTTTTTTTGTTCTTTTCGGTGACGACCCAGAAAAATCCTTAAGGCAGTGGTTGAAATATTTTGACAAATAGGGTATGTTCTATCAATAGAGGCTTACCGTAAATTTCATTGATAATGGTTTGTGTACGGAATGAAAGAAAGTCATGGTGCATATTAATGCTTACAATGGCCAACCTACTTACCTACCTACCTACCTACCTACCTATCTACCTACCTACCTACCTACCTACCTACCTACCTACCTACCTACCTACCTACCTACCTACCTACCTACATAGCTACCTACCAACCGACCAACAAAGCTACTTACCTAACTACCTAATACTTAATACTTACCTACACATATACATTCATACACAGATAAAATTACATATACATACATAGATACGCACATAGATACATACATACTTCGTACATACATACATACATACATACATACATACATACATACATGCATACATACATACATACATACATACATACATACATACATACAGACAGACAGACAGACAGACAGACAGACAGACAGACAGACAGACAGACAGACAGCCATTCACAACGTATCATGGGACAAAGCAATATCGTGACACTTGAATAACAGGCATACCAAATCGCGTCGCGTCGATGTCTAAAACAATTCTAATCGCGGCGAGTCTGACAGATCACATTTCTAATCACTTGAGTCATGCAATAATTTGAACGCTCAATATCTTATCGATTTCTCATTCTTGGAACGCTGCATGAAAACTTTAAGTCATTTATATGTATCCAGAGAGAAGTAATAAGCTTTAATAATCTTAATGCTTACAATTAATATCCTTTAATTTTGTCATTGTTTACAATGAACACGTTATCTGTTATTCATTCATTTGTTTAATTGTATTAATTATTTTGTTTGTTTACTATCTTCCTTTATGTTTACCGCCACAAGCCTTTTAGCAAGGTCATATTTTGCATAAAAATACAATAATTCCTGTGAAATAGATGCATGAAACTTGAAATATCAGTAAGACCTCTTTTTAGAATGAAGCTAACGTTTTTAAACACGGTTATGTATCCCTTCCATATCAAAATGATGATTACAGGGATGAGACAATTTTACTTCAGAGATGATAATTTTCACGGATTTCTTTCATAATTGCTGAGTGGATGATCTTTTCACAATATTTTGTTCTCCTATCGAATGTATGATGAAACACCCACTGTTTCGCCCGTTAACACAGCATCTATATGTGTCAAATGCACTTATACTGTTTTTGTTCACAATTGAATTTTACTTCTTGAAATTCACCCGTCAACAATAACAATACAGTCTGTACATGTACGACTGATCGACTTTACAAGCTGATAACTGTGTATGGGCAGTAGAACAAGAAATTGTAGTTTGATATTTTAAACAAAAATATTGAACGACATCATCAGAAGGCCCTCTAAGCTTTGAGCGTTCGATTGTGAGAATTTCATCCGCAAATTAGCTTTGGAACACAACAGAACCGACGTGTATAGATGACATGTTAACTTTAAGAACCATGACACTAGAAACGAATCAGCATACTCTCGTCTACATTAATTTTCAGTTTATATTGTTGCATGTAGGTACTGAACAAACACGCTTTATCTATAGATCCGTCCCGCCCTGCATAAAAATTCTCCAGCTGCAGCAACTTTCGATGCATTTTCTATTACTAGTGCCATTTTCTGTCCGCATACATAAGATTCACTTCAAAATTCTGTGTTAAAGTTGCAAACATGGCTCTCAGAAGTACAGCGTCCAATCCTGTCTTTGTTCATAATTGATTAGTTAATTTGTCGACAATATTTTACAGGCATCAAGAAGAATACATCCTTACCTTCCACAACAAAATGAAAATATTGCCATGGGTTATGGCCACCTTGTTCCTATGAAGACACTGTATCACAGATTTGACGTCCTTACAAGAACACAACAAATTTTTGACTATATCACTTTTATAAGAACTAAGAGACATTACGATATCGGAAATTGTTTACTTGGCTTTGGCGCCAAAAGAAGTCTGAAGTCAGAAATCAGCTTCAGAAGTCAGTCAGAAGTCAGACCTGAAACCCGTTTATAAAAGGGATGAGCGAAATACATAGATTCGTACAGGTCTTCATTCTGTCTTTACAAGATAATAGGATGAAAGGAATTGCCTCACAATGATTTAAAAATATATGCTCTAAAAATTTCAGATGTTCAAATTTCCATGGCAACAACCGACAAGTCTCATATTTTCACTTATTCGCTAACATTTTTCAAGTTTTCGATTATGTGTCATCTAGTTTTTATGTAATATCCTGTCACAAGATTATCGACATTTTTACTACATAAGTTTGTGGAGCTCTAGACTGGGGAAACATCTCTCCGAATACAATTTTGTCCAACTCTATTACTCTGTTCTGTGGTTGCCACCATTATGAATAGAGTGGGGAAACATAAGAAAATAGCTTCTCTCTACATACTGCGAGCAATAGAATATTAAATCAGGACAGATAATGATGCTAACTAATTAGGTGTCTGTATTCTAGGAAGATATGAAACAGAATAAAGAGGCAATTCAATATTTTGTTTTTGAATACTAACGATAAAACACACAATACAAATTTGAAAAGCTTCATATGTTGAGGAATTCAATGTCACTTTTGATATCATCCATTGTGTATTTGAGCAAATATTTTCTCTTCTTGTCCACATAATAGTATAATGTTACAATACGTGTATTTGTATCGCTAACGCAAAAATGTGTACAGCATACAATGTTACTGTTGACAAACAGAGGTTTGTCTGGACTAGAATTCCCTTACCGACAACGACACAAAAAGTTGAGTGTCATCATACAAAAAGTGTCCAGAAACATTTGACAGAAGAACAGGATACTGTCTTTTGCAAATGGAAAAACAGGTGACACATCAAAGATACAGCTAATGAAGGTTTTAGGAAAATACTTTTTGGTTTTTTCCACGACCGAGCTTGCAAGTGATGGTGCGGGTAGTGACGTCATATCGATTTTCAAGTAGAATGCAACTTCTGACTTTCAAACTTTGACAATATTCTTTTAGACTACCCTTGTTTGAAGTTTATGGAGTAATAAAGTTTTCAGCATCTTAGTTTTGTGAAAATCAGGAATTTTATTTTCCCAAATAGGGATGACACAGAGATGGCGGCCATTTTGATTTTTAAATATCGGTAAATATTGGGTAACTTCTTTCTCTTGTACCCGATTTTCATCCTTGATTTTGAAAGACAACGTTTGAGGTTTACTTTCGGAAAGTTTGAGCAAAAGTTAAAGTCTCTCACTGCCTAAAGCATACATCTGACAATATCATCAGAACTTATCAAAATGTCAATCCATCACGAAAGGCAAATTCCAAAACTGAAGTACGAGGCATTCTCACTGTAATATCGCCGATGGGTTGTACAAACCAGAATTACACAGAACAATCTTCAGACACGGAAAAGTTCTTTCAACAGGTCATGATAATAGTTTCAGTGCTACTTTCAAAATGCCACTGTGCAACAATAAGTCAGCTGATCTGAGAAGTTTACTTTAAAAGGCTTGATGCATAAAGCCTCGTCTTGACTTCTAAGACTAGCCTCCACTTAACTGGACCTCGCTCCTTAAATGTGGAAAAATTTACATCAAACCCCACGAACTGAGACTCTGGAACGAGGCTGTGTGACCTTTGAGAGAGAGAGGGGGGAGCAGCAGATGTCTTGCCGAGAAGACTTCACAATTGATCAATCTAAAGGTCCTCGGACTGTCAGCGACACAAAGTCAAGTTGTTTGAATACGAGGAGAGGGTTTGATTGTGTCCCGCTAGACTTTAAGTCAACAGAAGGAGCGTTCTTGACGTGACAAGTGATGGCGATTGCACAGGACTGCAAGAACGTTCGTTTTTCACGCTATATCGTCTTAGAGGACGAAAAGGAACATTCTTCCACTTTCGAAGTGATGTTGATTGTTCCAAGGGTGAAGTAGATTCACTATAAGGCGATGAATACTTCGAGAGGACGACAAAATTGTGTCTGTTCAGTTTTGTTCGCCCTGTCTTCACTTGCCCTTGACTTTCTTTTAACCATTAAAATCATCAATTTCTCCATATTCTTTGCGACTTTTTCTCACAACCGATGAAAACCATTTTTATCTATCAGTTTCATTTAAAAAGATTCAAACTCTAGCCCGAAATTATTTTGTAATTCACAAAATTATTTGGGATGTACGACAATTTCTCTGCAGGCGAACAAGAAGGCGGGAAAATACACAAGGCGGAAAAGAAAGGGGAAATTAAGAAGCTGGGGAAATAAAGATGGCACCCAGTGTACCATTTTTAGACTTATCTGTCATCGCAAGTATAATTGTCTGGTGTCCCGAAGCCACTTTGCACTCAGAGCATATCTTGTCCGACTCAGTGGGGGACTTGTTCTGTTTGTGTTGATGGCAGGACAAGAGCTTTCTCATCGTCCATTTTAGCGGTTATCTTCATTTTCTGTCAGGAGCACACGACAAGGGCACCAGACTGTCTGCGCTCGTATGATCGTGTGAGAGGGCGCGTGAATCCCCGGAGAGATGAACTTGACTTTGGATCCTGATGATTGAGATGTGAGTGTGTGTTTGCATGATGTGATGACAGATATGCAAATATGCACAGCAATGGAGGGAAAAAAATTGTACATACTATCTAGGGCATAGTTACCAATGTGGTCGCACAACAGTGGTGCATCATGGGAAGTCAACTAATTCCCTGAGAGTGCGACCAGGACCCTGGCCGATCGGTGTCTCGGAAAAGGCGTGAGAACTGGAAAATTGCAAAATAAGAGAGAGCTAGCGCTGCTGACGTGTCGTTTTGTTGGTGGTAAGCGGAGGGAGGGAAAATGAAAACCTGGGAGATGCTGAACGGAACTGATGATGACTGAAAGTAATGGGAGGGCTGTTGGGACATTGGGACAGATTGATAAATGGGTGGATGGGTGATGGGGAGGTGGAGGGGTGGGTTGACGTTCTTTCACTTGCTTGAAAGATGAGATTTATTCAGAAAGGAAGGATGGAAAGTGATTGTCGCCAGTTTGACGAATGAAAGAATGGATGAATGGAAGAATATTAGGTAGCTACCCCCTGAGTGACACGATAGATGTTTTTTTGGTTGATTGGTGGATGGATGGAAGGGTAATGATAAATGCATGGCTGATTGAATGGCTGAGAGTATGTATGTATGTATGTATGTATGTATGTATGTATGTATGTATGTATGTATGTATGTATGTATGTATGTATGTATGTATGTATGTATGTATGTATGTATGTAATCCATCTATCTATATATTAGATATCTATTTATCTATATATGTATCTATGTAGTATGGATGGATTGATGGATGGGTGGGTGGATTGGAGGACAGAAATGCGGTCAAGTAGATTGCTATTCGTTTTTATCAATGGTGTTTGCACGGAGTCTGAGACTGCAGTTTTAAGTTTAACAGTATTTAAAGGGCATTGAAGGAAATAGAGGCCTAGTGAACGTGCATGTTTTGAGAACGCCATTTGAAGTGTTTGGAGAAGCTCAGAAGCAAAGGAACTATCTCTGGTCAGTTGTTTAAATTTGTCGAAAGAGTAGGAATGTCGGATGAATGAAAAAGAGTGAACCGACTAATAAAGATGTAACGGAACTTGCGTTTGAATAAACCGTCTTGATTACAAAACGGACGGATAGCTGGGATAGAAACCAGAGAGACAGTCGTTGGGATGTAAGATCAAGATCGACACATATTAATTATTTGGTGTTCAAAGAATCCCAGCGTCAACGCAACAAAGGAACAGGTAGACATACAAATAAACAGATAACTACAAACTTTGATTGTGATATTGTATACAAAGGAATGAAAACTATATGAAAGACAAGAGGCAGGTTTTCCAATCTGAAGATATAATCCGCTCTGCAGAAATAATCGTTGGTAAATGTAAACATTCTCAGAAATTTAACTTGGATTGGTTAATGGTCGGACACTATACAGGTTTGTATGTAGGTACGATTCTCTCTCTCTCTCTCTCTCTCTCTCTCTCTCTCTCTCTCTCTCTCTCTCTCTCTCTATATATATATGTATATAATGTGTGTACATTTGTGTCTTTGTTTTCAAAAGGAAAAAAGGCACTGATGAAAAGTTACAGAGAGGCACACAGAGACAGAGAGGATGCAGAGACAGAGAGGATGCAGAGACAGATGATGCAGAGACAAAGAAACAAAGAAAGAGAGAGGATGGAGAGAGAAAGGGGGAGGCAGAGACAGAGGGAGGGAGAGAGGCCGAAAAGCTCGTACTAGATTTTGATCGATCGATTGGAGCTAAGGTTTCAGAATTTCAAAACACTATGCAGATGGAGATACTCGGATAAGACAAATGATCTGATTGTGTAAGGTATGGATTGATACTGAGTGACAACCATGTGACGTCAATGGATGCAAATACAGACTCTGGACAAGGAAAAGAACTCTCTCAGAGTTCACGTTTAGCTAGGGACTTTTAATTCAGCACATCGGTGATCAGTGAGTGTCTCGGAATGAGTGGGAAGGCACAAACGACAGAGAAAGGGCCGGAGTCATTCCTGACGTCATCACTGTCGATATTCTCCCACCACTGACCAAGGATGCAGCGTTCAGCTGTCAGTCCATCGTCTGCCAACACCACCATACACAAACAAACATCGGAGGTGAGAGACGCGCCTGAGCGATTTCCCGGTTTCCAATCTTCTGAAGAACGCTGGGAACTTGGCCCTCGGGAAAAACAAAAACACTTGGCACTTGGAAGGGAGGTTTCTTTTACAGCTCTCATCGCTTCATTTTGTGAGTGATGTCTTTTAAGATACGCCGTGTGGTTTTATCTTCGACGGAAATAAAATTTTGTACGATAAAACTAGCGAAATAAATATCTGGTTCGAACGATTTTGCCAGATACCTCTTGGCATAGCACAATGTGACGTCCTCTGCGCAGAAACGTTAACGTTTTGGGACATTATTTCGGATGCTGTCAGCTCATAAAATACGCAAAACAAGATCATAGAATGTGTTAACTTTCGAAAAATAGGAGTGATGATGTTTTTTTTTCTGTGAAGAGAAATTGGACTAGGATGAATAAAGTTAAAATACTAAAGGCCAAAGATATGTTTGTCATTTTTCTAACAAAAGCTGGTTTAGTCTCTATCAGCGCTAGCTATGAAGTATTTTCCAAGATTGTTTAGTTCTGTTTGTAGAACACAGTGATGTTCCTTCTTCTTCCTCTTCATCTTCATCTTCGTCATTATCTTCTTCTTTTCAAATTTCTGTCGCTTTTTCTTGTTTCGGAAGTTTGTTTTGCTTTCTCCTATTCAGTAGAGATTTTTCATGCACCTCGCATCTTGCCTTCTGTCAATAACAAAATTGTGCTTTTTTTCAGATTTATTTGGTTTCTTTGCCCATGTTGCAAGTGTTATAGCTACCTGTTTGCCTTTTCACCAGTTCTCTCCGTCTCGCTCCAGCATCAGTGTCTTTGCCACTTTGCAGTTTTTGCTGTTTTTTAATAGTCCAACTTTGCTTAGTATTTTCAGTAATTGAACATCATTTGCCATTACGCTTTTGTCTGATTTCATTTTTGCTTTTCGTCTCAAAATTTGAATTGTTTTGATATGTACATTTCTGTACAGGAGATTAATTTTAGTAATAAACGTTCATTTGAAAAATCAAAATCAAAAATCTTCGTCTTCTTCTTCTTCTCATGTCATGTCATAATGCTTTGTGCAAAACCTATCAACAGACATTACAGCCTGTAGGAGTGTAATCGCCGATATTACTGTTTCGAAGTTACCCAATTTTGGTCCGGACTTGAATTCATTCATACCATTGCGTATTGTACCTTCATGTTGCGTTTTTGCTATTTTCTATTTCAACAATCTTAAGGATGGAGAAATAGACGACGACATTGTTTATGGTGGGGCTGCACGTTGCCAACATATTTTTGCAAAGGAATGTTTCTCATCTAACATGACAAGGAAACCCCCTCATACTGTTTATTTTCAAAAAGCAGAGAATCTTAAGTTTAGAATGGTAGCCAGTTTACTTGAAGGATGAAGGGTGTGTATATTTGCGGCAAAACCTCAATTTTGGTATTAATGATAACATTAATTTTTAATTTAAGTCAAAAACTTGATTACTACTTTCTAAAAAGCAATATTTCACTTGACAAAAAATATATTTAGAAAAAAACCGACTATTTTATTTTGCATTATCTATCTTCATTCCAAATGGCATTGGTTGAAAGACTGACACTCAAACAAGTGATTAAAGAGATGATTAGCAAAATTAAAATGCCTCTTATTCAATATGTAAGAACTTTATTGTTGGCAAACAAAATATTAGTTTTGTTATGCTACATTTAAAGAACATAATAAAATGCTATAAACTTTGATCACTTTCATAGATGTGCATCGGACATTTTTCTGTAAAATCTGAACCAACAACCATGGCTCGGTGATGAAAATACTTTGTGCCACTTACTAGCAACTTCACTGTGTTTTACTAATTGAGGTCCTGCCTCCCTTTCTTTATTTGACAAATATTGACTCTGGCTGCTCTTGAACTTTGCACACTTTCCTGTCAAAAGCGAGGGGTTTAAATTCAAGTCAAACCCAGCCATGTTGATGGCGCCATTCCCCCTACGTTGAGTACTGGCCAATTTGCCGTGCAATTAACTGCAACAGCCCGGTTTCAAAGACAAAGAATGCTTTGACCTGGTTTGGGTGTTTGGAGAGGCTTATTTGTTTGCTCAAAAGCGGAGTTTGGAAGAGAAAGCTGGTTATCACCTCAGATTGCGGCTTTCCTCTCTGTGTGCATTTTGATATTTTGTTCTCTATTTTTGTAAGTTCAATCCCAAGTTTTTTTTCAACTTCCCAAATATGTTGGAAACTTCACTAATTAGCTTGTCGTTATAACACCTATATGTGTAAAATGCTCTGTTATTGTTTACACTTGAATTCTAGTCCGGACCAGAATTCACTTGTCAACAATAACAATGCACTTTACACATGTATAGGCTGATTGACAAGCTGAATACTGTGTATCTCAACATGCTTTGGGGAGTGGAGAAAGAAATTGTAATTGATATTAAAAACAAAAGCAACGGAAAACAAGCTTCCAAAGTTACAGTTACCATCTCTTCAATGGTTCACACGACGGAAACGAAATCGTGCCTTGCTACAGTTATATACGCGATCCGTATACCTGTATCGGTTGATATGATGCTTCAGGCTATACGAATACGCACAGGGATCTTTCATAATGAGTGTAACACATCACCAGTTCGTCGTCTTCCTCTCAAAATACATACTTATCGTTACGGGAAAGTATGCTACAACGTTTTGCAAATGTAACACACCTGATCACTGGTTCACATATCTGTACTCTGTCTCAATATGTAGGAAAATAGAAGTCTAAAACAATATTCCTGATCATCATCTTTTCCTTACTAAGCCACCTCAACTAATCATATACCTGACATAATCCCTCATCCCTACAGGTGTGTGTGTGTGTGTGTATGAGCAAATCTTCTTTGTGTGTGTGTGTGTCTTTGTGTGTGTATATATATATATATATATATATATATATATATATATATATATATATATATATATATATATATATATATATATAAAAGCAATTTCCACACCCATCTTCTCATCAAGCCACTTTACTGTCGACCAAAACATAGTACGTACTCTCCAGGTTTATCTGTGCACCCTTATACCTGTCTATCAACTAATCAATCTATCAGAGTCATCTTTAATCTTTAAAGATTAATTTTAGGAACATGTCCACAAACTTAACAAATATTTAACTTTCCACCAACTATAACAGCTTGTGTTCCAATAAACTTACTGCCAGTGTTTATTACCACTCGTAGCGTCCAATTCCTCTGATTATCAATGTATTTGACAATAATACAACCTGCAGATCGATTTACATGCCTACAAGCCTAGTTGATTACGTAGCCGGCTGATAAAAATCAACCTACCTCAACATCATCACTTTTTCAATAACCACCCTAATTTCAAAAAACCCTAACCGATTTAAACTACCTTCGTTCCTACCTATACCTACCTATATATATATATATATATATATATATATATATATATATATATATATATATATATATATATATATACAATCTGCGCATCCTCAGTCAAGCCATATGTCGATTGTTTTATACAAACGAGCCAATCTTATAACTTTTTGCATTGATCATTTTCAACTTATTGGACGAATGATATAGATATCTTTAGAAAATCAAGACTTATCCACTTCGCACTTAATGTAACAATGCTAAAAAAAATGCTAAACGACTCAAAAACATTTCATGCAGATTGATCAAGGGAAAATGTACGTTCCAAAAAACAAAAAAAATTATATAATATCTATCTATCTATCTATCTATCTATCTATCTATATATATATATATATATATATATATATATATATATATATATATATATATATATATATATATATATATAATGACAAAAGTACTTCAAGTACAAAGTAATATCTGTTACTTAAGTTTCATGTATCTGCAATCTTCAGACTACTTTTACCCTCAGACTATTTTCCTCTGATAGAATCGGGACATACCACATGAACACTGCTATTTCCCTCAAGGACATCTGTAAACTATGGTATATATATATATATTATATATATATATATATATATATATATATATATATATATATATATATATATATATATATATATATATATATATATAACCACGCGTAATTTTATGACATGTAAGAAGACATGCGATTATATGCAGCAAAAGTGGTTGCTTTGTTTTATAAACCATTGCTGCCATTTCTGGCCTGGCGATTCGTTCTCAGCATCAGTGATGTACATCGTACAAGAGGTACAGAATACTATATAATCTCCGCATGCAATATCATGGCGACAACCAAATGGGAACATTATTGCTCGAGAGGAGGTTTTGATCCACAACAATGATGTTTTTTCATGCAGACGACACTGTTTTGGCATTGTGTCGACGCGGGAACTGAAACCGCACTTCTTCGCGGACCGTGTGATCTGACTTGTAACGGCTGACTTGAACTTCTCGCTTTGTTTTAATTGCGACGCCGCGAAATGATTTAACGCTTTATTTGTGAAATTGATTTGTATAGATGAGTGCTCTGTGTGTCGGCAAACCGACAGCCAGAGGAGGGGAGCCTGGTAAATTACTCGCAGGTGATTGCCAGAATTTTACTACTCTGGCTGTGGATCCAGAAGACGTTATAAACACTACGGTTGGCGGCCACCCTTTGGCGGCATAAAAATTACGTAATGCCGAGTCGGTTACTGAAGGATTTCTTAGTGGGGCGTAATTCTCAAGAGTGTCATTCGCTTAGTATTTACACTTCTAAAAGACGCCGATGTACTGTCCTGGCTTTTTATTTTCCTTATTAACACGCATCTTACCACCGGCTGCCCATTGTGAGTGGCTTGTCCGAGGCCGATAAACATGGTGGAAATAAGCCGCTAGTTTAACGTTCATAGGGAAATTTGACAAAAGGCGCCAGGGGGACTCTACATACGTCGGTGGACTTAAGATGATCAACTACGTCCCCCACTTTCAGTGGTATCAGTTTTTGTGAGGGGCTTTTTAGTTGGAACCGATATAATTCATCAAGAAAGGGACCTCCGCAGAGATGCGAGCGCCCCCTCCCAATATCGCATGGCTAACGAAGCGATCGCTCTCGCACTGTGTTCCCGAAACATGTAGTGCAGTTTCCCTATTAATTGAAAAGCGGTTGATTTTATCATCGAGAGCCCTTCACCAAGATGATCCCGCCATGCAAAAAAGGGACCCCCTTCCGCTTTTCCTGATTCCGTTCGCACTCAGCCCTACACTCCATCCCTTCAGAGCATGTACAGCGGATCTGTGCACCCTTCAAGAAGTGTAACAAGTCATATCAAACAATAAAACCGTTCTCAATTATTGTTTCAGACAAGCAGATTTGGTCAGAAATATTCGTATTTCAACATTTTAAATAAAACACGATTTGACCGACGTAAACCAAAGAAAACCACCACATTCGGGAAACACTTTGGATAAGATCTTTTACCAGTTGCTAGGCCGATATTTTGTCATATTTTATTGGTTATACAATTTTTACAATGGTCAAGCTTCCTTTTGCGCTTGCTCGGAAGTCTACTTTCCCCTCGAAAAGTCAAGAAATAATTCTGATATGTGGGAACTTAAACTACCACTCACAGAATTGGACGTCTGCCAATTTTCTGAGCGCAAAATTGGATTTCAAAGATGATCGCTGCTTAATGGGATCACCAGCCGTAATTATCACCGCTCAACTCTCTCTCCGTGCTCTCAACGAAATTGGCAGAGCACGAACGAACGCGCGCGAGGACTGGAATTTTCCCGCCGACGCAGTACGAACGCAAACCCCCTCTCTCACAGAGAATCGCCGGAGATGAGTCTTGGGAAATACACGTACTGATAAATGTTAACTAAGTTCACAGTTGTTTACAGTAATTCAATGAACAAAATTGTTAGAATGCAAAATGGAGAAAACGCTCACCAAAGTTCGCTGTTCTTCTAGTGACCAACTTATCACACTCGTGTTCTGGCGCGAAGTACTTCACCGGCAAACGGCGACCGGGACACCAAAAAAACTTGCCCTCCTGCTCAAAAAACTATGAGGCTGCGACGGAGACCGCCATGTCTGGAGCTATATGAAGACAATGAAGAAATCGAACCATGAACCGTCGTTAAGGGAAGCGCTAATGGGGCCAATATATCATTAGAAACAATAAAACTCAATGATGGACGGCAGGACGACAGAGCACGCCGCCATATTGATGACGTGAGGAATGTACAGTTCCGCCATCTTGTTGACGGGTGTGCAAGCGATGACAGAAAACGACACTCTATAAAATGTTGATGTCATAAAATAAGACAAAATGTCGTCTGACAAACAGATAAGTAAAACAAATTAGGGCTTGTGAGTCTGAGCGTTGTCATGTTTGATGTCTGTCATTGGTTTCAAGCCACTGACTTTCTATTGTTTCGCAAAACTGCCTGTCAAAAACTTAACATGCACGACAGCTGTAAACGGCCAGGCCTTTAGAATTCCACCCAGCTTTTTTATCACTAATTTTGGCAAAGATGGATAAGCGACCAACTTTTCTTTCAAGCCACACAACGGAGCACGTCTACTTTCGCCAAAAAAGCTTGAAGAACGAGGCAATTATCACAAGACGAAAAGTGGGTTAAAGTTCAGTAGTGGTACGAGAGGTTCCAGGTCGCCATATGACAAATTTTCCAAACACCCCGTTGCCGCCAAACAAAGAAAGACGTCTACACAAGATTAATCCTAGCTGGAATTTACAGAACACTTTAAAAAGAACTTTTCCCGTAAGGCGCAAAGGTTACATAGAACTTTTGACTTGTATTTTTCACAAGTGAAAAAGTATCAGCTATATTCAAATCTTGATAGTCACAACACGCGTTGGTTTTTCCCAATATTTTCTCCGACAGCAAAGGCATTCACACCCATAATTGAAGTTAAATATGTCCAAATTAATATCGCCATCTCGAAAGGGTTCGCAGCGCATCGCCCTGACAACATTTACCCACAGGAATGTTTGAGGCCACCTTGATGTGTCTCCCCCGTGCTTTGGGATCCCGTCTGCGTCAATGGAGACATCTCTAAGTGACCGCAAGTCGGAGAAAGTAAACACCGCGCTGATGCAGTTGCCAGGCGACCAAGCAGCACCCTGCATCCATGCTACCCATGGAAAAGGTACGGATGTGAGACTAGTCACCACAGTAAGTTTGAAATTGGCTTAAGAATGGTCTCGCTAGAAATGAGGACAGCAACACTATGGTCAGAATTTCTGCAAAAGTTGCCAAAAGTGACACATTCACGGGATGCTTACCATAAAAGACGGATGTGTAATTTTATGCATTCTTCACTTTGACAAAGATCGATCCCTATGGGTCAGTGACTTTTGCGACCACAAACCTTATCGTTGAACTTCTTTTGTACTCTCTGTTGTTACAATTGTAAATTTGAATGAGCGGTCTGTTATGACGTATTTGGATGACAACATCACTTTGTGAGAGTGACAGAAGTTGCAGTGAACAAAATATCGCACAATCGCTTGCACCGAAGCGTAGTCTCTCTCTCTCTCTCCTCCCCCTCTCTCTCTCTCTCTCTCTCCTCTCTCTCTCTCTCTCTCTCTCTCTCTCTCTCTCTCTCACAGAGATGACAGATTGGATGGAGGTCTGCATATTAAATGTTTTTGCTGGCTTACATGCAGATCGTTCGTGTGGGCAACACGTCCGTGACCTAAGCGTATGGCCCTCTTTGGAGGCAGTCGATTCGAACTGACAACTTGACAGATAGTGATGTTCTTCGGCATGTGTTTTTGTGTATAGCGAGTTCAGAGTACGCGTCCACGTCACTGAAAGTGACATGAGAACCAAAGCCTCTCGTCTGCAGAACACAAGAAACAAAACGCGCGCCAAATCCCCGGGACACAAATTTCAAAAATCGTCCAACATTTCACCTGAAGGGGGCTGTTCAAGCTCCTCTATATGTTCTGTAGCCGATAGTCTGCCGTATTTGTCCAAAAATGTCGATTTGGTTTCAACATTTGTTATATTTGACAACATGATAGAAATACCAGGCTAACTACTCTGGCCATTTGCAGACACACTTGGTAAAGATATTAAAGTCGTTGATTAGAAACATACTCAAGCTGAGGCGATCACGTTGTGCGGTTCTCAGCAGAGTGACGGAATTGACTTGTTTGCGTTTCGTTTCCACTATAAAAACAAACTATCTGATCTGGACAAACTAGGAGTTCTGGCGACGAAGTCCAGAAATTTCAACATTTCCCCCTCAACCATGCAATTAAATTTTAATCTACCACAGTCGTAGTTCACTGAAATTTTCTCTTCCGTCTTGACAACATTGTTAGCACTGTGGGCATAAAGTTGAGAACGTCGATCGTTTTCTTTACATTGGACACCGAAATTTCAAATTGCAGCGCGTTTTGAAATGATGAACTGTAGATTTTTTGTGCCATCACGTGATTTTACCGCCCAATCACTGGTGTTAGCATCTTGCAAGGCTTGATATATTGTTTTAGAGTCAAAATGACCACCGCTCATAAATAACCACTGTAAGTTACTATACGACCCCGCCATTAAAAAGTCTCACCTTGTAAATTATTCCCAAAACCCTCCATTTGACATAACTGACCGGAGTGTTTGTTTTTACACGCACTGCGACGGACTGACCGATCGGCTTCGCCGCCCAAGTTTGGCAGGACTTGTCGCCCGTTGGTGCCCAAATCCTACGAAGGTGTCCTCAACTTTTCTCAACAAACTCACTCTGCCGACAAGCCCAGTAAGTTATCATCTTTCTTTTTTGGTTACGTATCGCATTGCCGTGACTGTCTCTTCGCATGGCTATTAGTCACCGATTGGCGAAGTGAACTTGACGGGCTTCCAATATTTAAATTCGATATAATAACTGCTTTAAGGTCATTCTAATATTTCCATCAACTGGTGCTTTGTTCTGGAACAAATGTTGAAGAAACTTTGCGTCGATTGGCAAAATTTTCAGAAACGTCCCTTGTATATAAGTGGTGTTCGGTGACTGACCGGTTTTCAAGTTCTGCCGTGTGACGTCATTTTCACTTGAAATATGCCAGTGCACGAGATACTGCAAGTACAAAGTGGTAATTGTTGCCAACATTTATTAGAGGAGGGGGTTTTGTCGTCAAATGGGAGACGGAGGGGTTCTTATTCAATACAATCATTTGTTATTGTGATGAAATGTAAACAAAAACTTACGTGGCTCTCATATGGCATATCATGTCGGTCGACGTTAGACGGCCAAAGATAAATAACGTGTCGTCGGTCTTTTACCACCGTCGCGTGAATTTTGATACATTTGGTGGCGAGTTTTGACCACAAGTAATGGACAGAGGAAGTCACAAGCAAGATTGTCCCCAGGATAAATACAGAACAAAATATCACCATAATTACTCCATCCGTACCAGTTACCTACGATTGCCCTGAAGGTGGCGTTTGTTCATGACGTACATACAATGAGGCCGTGCATATACCATTGTGTACACTCGATGTCGTGCACGTCTCGAATCTCGTTTCGCCCACTTTTTGTCGTCTACCCAAAACGTTGCAACATTCTACCGAGAATTTCGACTGTAACAATGCCCGCTAATGACTCTGAGACACTAACGGCAAAAAAAGGCCAATATTCACCATTTTCACACTGATATCGGTTTATTTGTTTTTAGTGACGATAGGCCGAGTGTATGTACATTGCAAAAAGTTGAGAAGTCAAAGCTGTTTCTATCGTCCTATCATTTTGTTAGGGTCATGACCTCTTAATTTTACTTGCTATATCCAGCCGAAATTCGATGTTTGTTTATCTTAGGTCCGGTCTTTCTCGCGCAAATCTCAATAACCTCTCCGTTCAAATAGACCAAACAACAATCGCTGATGGCAGTGGATTCTCAGTGAAAATGGTTTCCGTCAGACGCGACGTACAAAAGCTGCAGCACCAAAATTCATTCAAGATACCTATTGATCGTCTGATCGAGATTGCACGTAAACTTGTGCCCCTTTCCTGGTTTAATTATTGCTCAATCAGTATATTTGTTGTTGGTTTCCCGAAAACTTTCTCCTCACGATAGAGCGCGCTCCAAGTTCTCATCAATTTTGCGTGTCTACAGATAAACTTTGGTACGTCTAACGTCTTTAGGATTTGATCACCCTTATAATTTATTCATCAACCAATGTATAAAAGATGAAATTGGAATTTTCAAAAAAGAATCAACTTCGGGACTCGCCACTCGATTTTCCATGCTCGTTAGACGACCCGACATTTACGAGATTATGTGATTTTCGTCTGCCATGTTCTCTAATAAGTCTGCCGACAGAGAGCAATAAAATTCCCCTGCACAGTGATCCCGAATAAGATTGAATGTCAAATGAAGCCAGTGTTATGTCATAGCACCAGATAATTGCCGCAATTACCATACTAGTTCGAATTTTCAAGCGCCAAAAGTTGTCAGTCGGACCAAACGTTTGATAGATTTTCGTTGAAATTTTGGCGGGATTTGATCGCATTCGTCCTTTTACGTATTGCCATACACAATGTTTGGTCAAAATAATACAAAATCTGCTAATTAGCCGACATCGGTGCAACAGCCAATGTCACCCACAGATACTAAAGAGTTTTTACACCGTCAGCCGCTAGATCGCCAACAAAAGGTAAGAAATCACTGTCGTGCCTTTTGTTTCAGAAATAATACTCACCAACAAAGCTCAATGATTTATTTATGACAAGAGAACACCCCAAAGGAATACCAGTCACTACAACTTCAGTTAATCTAGCAGACGATCTTGGGAACACTGTCCTGTGGTTTCAAAAAATACCATCATACAAAAATTATCTAAATAGGAAGAGTAAATGTCTCTGGTACTATCTAGGTTTCTTATCTCAAACAATCTTATTATCAATTTAAAATTTACTTTAAGCAAGTGCAGACACCTGTTCACTGCAGAAGATATCATTTCTTGGCGTCTTCACAGAGAATCACAATGAGCAACCAAAAATGTTCAGTGTTTTTCTATTTTTGCTGTCGTCTGCCACACACTATCGCGCGTTCATTTCCCTTCTCGCTACTTCTCTATCTCTCGACTCAGTGTGAAAAGCCTTCCTTTCCTTTAAAAAATCTCGACACGCCTCGAGTTGGCTGTCGCAAACGGCTCCATAAGCACTTTTTGAGTTCCGTGCTATCGCCACTTTTCTTGGTCGGTGGCACCACCATGATGGAACGCCGTCTGTAGTCCGTCAAAATTGTTCCCCCAAGATCGGAATGTAATGTAGTGGAGTGTCGTTACCAGGGTCCCTGAACGCCTCCATGAAACTCCAACCTGATTCATTTTCTGTTGTCTCTAAAACATCTCAAGTCACAGACGAGACGAAAAAAATGGGAAGCCAAGAGAAGACTTAAGCTCCCCTCTCTCCCGACATTTCGGTGATGGATAGCAGCGGACATGACCCAGCCTTCTGCTCTGCCAGATATGATGCGCTTTTCAGTTATTTAGTACTTTCTAAACGCTGCTCATCCTCGAGCAGAGTCCCACAGCAGCGTTTTCCCTCATATTTCAAAAAGCTGCATGGCATTCGCATTGTCTTCAGCGTGGTATCTCGCAATTCGAATCAGTGCGTGTCAGCGGGAAGAACAAGTATTATCGTCTGCGCTTTTGTTGGGGAGAAATTTCACTGTCAAATCACAGGCGGCAATAATCCACGACGAAAACTTATTCATGACTTCATAGATATTCAAGCAGTCATTTCGATACAAAATAGGATGAAATACAGGGTAGAAAGACCGAAATAAAACAGATATTACAAAATTGGCTCAGTATAGAATAACATTTTGCTTCTATAAAACCGGTAACAATAAATGCTCTGAATCACTGTATTACACTTTCAGATAAAATGTGAATAGCGACAGTAAAGCACTAGGTATTGCTTGATCGTCTGCGAATATTTTATCCGAAAATACTTTTTTGGCGCTAGAAAGTGTGCAACGTTTTTTAGGGATTTAGTGTTGGACAGAGCAGCTAGCGAAAGAATCGATAAGTCATCTCAACCGATGATTTACCACGGATGGTGACGCATTTCTTGACTCAGAACAAGTTACGTATTATGAGCATCATCTTGCGATCTGAGCAAACGAAACGGGTCATAAATGGTCCTCTTTCACCCGCAAAAGTAATAAAAAATGCCTTTTGTCGACAGTGGCTTCCGTGTAAGCTACCGTAATCTCGTGATGAAGGTGCGACCAGAAAGTTCAGATAAATGACAATAATAGTTTTGGCACAAATTGTCGTCCCTTGCAGAAAACGGTGGATCACCGCGTTCTTTCTGCGCTCCTTGGGAGACTTGTCAACAATTACAAAATTTATTTGCAGAAACTCTTCTAAAATCAGTAAATTTGCAACAGAATCACCTTGTCATGCAAACATCTGTCTTACGCAATATTCTACTTGTCATGATATCTTAGTTTCAAAACCAAGACACAATCACACTTTTATTTTCATTCGAAGACTCTGTTTTGCTCCAATGAATATTTCAATAGGAGCTGGACTAGAAAATGAAGTTTGATTTGTGTAACCACTTTTTGCTGCCGCTCTAAGCTATGCGAACGAACTGTTGTCAAAACGTTCCAAAATACACATCACATTTTAACCCAGATTAAAGGCATACAACATGTCTTTGCAAGCCGAGCGGAAATCTATGCAGACTGATAAAAGAGAAGCTATATCACATTGAACAACGATATACATATCGTTGTTTTGATAGCATATCGTCCAAAACGCCTCCTGGTTCTAACGATGTGTAATTTAAATAAGGTACAGCATTTAAAAGAAGAAACAATATACCAGAGATGAATTACAATATTGACAGTAATTATTATGCTTTCTTTCTGATTTTTGCATAAATTAAATTTTACTTTTAGCAGTCACAGCGGCACCACTCTTTGATGTTAATTTCAGTTATGAAAATGGTTAATATTATATGCCACTTTTTGGCCTGCTGAGCATGTTCCATGTGTCACAGTGTTCCATCGGCCCGTCATATATTTTATCAATATAACCTGGGAATGGTAAGATGAGAAAGTATGAAATTTAAAATGTAGTAAAGACAAATGTCTGTATAAGTAAGACATTTCAAGATAGAGAAATGGAGAGGGGGTGTATAAAGTTACATCAAAACCAACAAATTACAATGCAAGACGTCTGGATCCTAGAAATTTAGAAATTATGAAATTATTGTGATTCGTGGCTGTTAATAATGTAACCTCATTGAAACTCTCTTGAGCATCAAAAGTTTAACTGTTGAAATGAAGGAGTTTCTTCGCTGTTTGCTGAGCAATGAAACAGGAAAATAGTTTGATTGGTTTTCACCCACGTTCCTGAACAGATCAAGTCGAGCAGTCACCAGATTCTGTTTCTTTGTTTGATTTTGGCAGAGTGTATCATATTTGAACAGATGTTATTGATTCCATTCGGGAAGATTTTGATTTCAAAAAGATGATCAGACCTCACACGCCTGCCTGGCCAGGCTAAGCCTAAATAATCAATGCGGATTGGCTTTGCTTTGCCGTCACGAAACAATTGTACAAAGTCGAGCATCACGTTGAGGGGGGATTAACACAGTCGTGTGTTCGTCATCGCGTTGCATGTGGGGCTTTCTCCCCACGCACTAATATGATGCACAGACGTCGGGAAATGTGACGTCCACTCTTAAATGCAGTGTGGAACATTGGAGGATTTTGTAAACGATCCCGTATTCTTTGACAGTAAACCGAATGGGAGAATATGACTATTTTTAGTGCTTGTCTACATTTGCAACCAGTGCTCAACGCTGAGCCAATGTCCTGGGTTGTTCGACGCCAGGCAAGTAAGACATAAAATGCAGCCTTTTTGACAAAGAGGAACCCAGAAACATCCGGCTATTTGAGGGTCCAGTTTTAATAGAACATAAATCTTGAAATGGTCCAACAAATACGACAATACTCTGAAAACACAGAGAACATAAAGAACACAGTCTTTTCAGCTGTGTTGAGAAGGCGTACATATGTTTTCTCTGGCACATTGCCGGAATAATAAGTCCAAATTCGCGACGAAATGCCAAGAATAATATTCTATTTTTACTCAACAGACCAGAATGGCGAATAACAATGCTTTTGAGAACTTTGCGATAACGTTTCTGCAAAGAAGTGAATCAAAAATACCATGAAGTTAGTCGTTGTAGCTGACTATATGGATGTGTGAACTGAAGTGAAAATTGAAAGGGAGCTTTTAGCAGCTTGAAGTCGATAGTAAGAACACGGTTATGAGGTTAAAAAACAGAAAGATCGCAGGTAAAATATGGATCTGAAGTCGAACACAGAGAGAGGACCGGTACTGAGGAGCAGTCATGGGAGAATTCTTAACGCTACAAGGGTCTTATCGCTGACATAAGTCTTGTCTCGGATGAAAAATGGCACAGTCGAAAGAGTTATTGATCGTACGTAGGAGTGACCTAGGCTCGGTTGAATGGGAGGCTGTTTTCCGCTGGCAGGGACTTTTACTAAACTCACTTTCTCCAAAGACTAGAGTCTAGTGTTTTACGCCGTGGCAGTTGTTTTGCCTGTGATGGTCAGCGTTTTATTGATGAACATGTTGGTAATCTTCACGAAATTCTGCAGTGAAGCTGAGTTGTTGTTGCTCTCGATGTTGTTGTTGTTGTTGTTGTTGTTTTACAACTTTTTGTCGTCGTCGTCGGTCGTGAAATACAGCGCTCGCCATAGCTGGCATGATGACAATTTTAAGTGTGGACACTGCAAATAGGATAGACGTAAATTGTTATTGTATATTGGCGTCTGAACACGGTGCAACACCAGTTCTACAAATTCAACCTTTTTGCGTGATTTCTAACACCACCACGCTACCTGCGTCTCATGACGTAATCACAGCATTTCAATATCCAAAAAAAACTTGACCTCAAAAAACATAGCGAACAACAACCACACAAATACAATTTTTGACCTTCAAAATCTCATGATGACCGGTCGTGACTTTCGAAACAAGCCACAGATATGAACAACATTGTAAACAAGACTTTTAACATGTGGCTTCCACGATCAGCTCCGACAAGCCCGCCATAACCTGGTTCAAACCTTTGCATAAAGTTTAACATGGTGTGTGTTTTAACCCGTTTCCAATCATTAATTATTGAATAACTTGCAAACGGCACAGTAAATATTCTTCGGGGCCTGCGTCACCTCTCCCTGGCTCACTCCAGTTACACCAAGTCCCTATGGTATCATAAACTACAGATCGTAAAGTGAACGCGATGACTAACCGAGCTACCATATATGAACTTCGCGATACGCACAGAGGCGTGGGACTCTCCATCAAATATATCTCTATACCTGCAATTTTTTTAAAACAATAACACTTCTTTTTATTCAAATCTATTCGGAGCCAAAACAGGAGAAAATAACAATAAATTACAGGAACAGATGTACTAATTAGAATATTAAACGACAGAACAAAATTAATGGATTTCACGAAAAAGAAGACGTGACTTGTCATTCTGCAAAAGCGTTAGTCTACCCAGCTATTATAACGTACAATCTCTGGGTACGAACCATTTTGATGTTTTTTTTTCTGATTTTTGGAGAAAATAACAAAGACATGTTCAAATAAATCTTAATTCATTATGAGAGAGAAAAAGTGCCCGCTAAAACAGAAAGAATGACCATATATACACATATAAATTCATCATAGGTAGTTTGAAAGGCAGTCTAAAGTACTATCAACACACTGCGTACAGAAATGATTTTCTTGAATGTCTATATTTTTTCGAATGGTTGGAGAAAGA
Organism: Ptychodera flava; assembly: GCF_041260155.1. Taxonomy (NCBI): domain Eukaryota; kingdom Metazoa; phylum Hemichordata; class Enteropneusta; family Ptychoderidae; genus Ptychodera; species Ptychodera flava. Next base: position 5,392,700 of record NW_027248277.1, read on the forward strand.
CAATAGCATAAGAAGTTGACTTGATGAACGTTTTGTGAAGGATATGAACAAACATAACAGGGATTGTGTTGTGCGCTATTGTACACAGATGCGAACGGCATGGGGCGAGTGGTTGAAGTGACTCGGTTGATGTCTACATAGTGCGTGTTCAGTTCGTTAAAAATGTCACGAGCAAAACGTCGCTGGTTGTTGTGTCTCTAAACCCCCTGTAATTTATACCTTTCCTTTTCGAAATGTCTTTTTACCCCCTAAACCTGCACCGTCGACGGGTCTGTGGATTCCGTTGGACTGAAGGACGAGCCCTGAGTTTGTGACTGACTCTTGGTCTTAGTGTTCGGTAAATTGTGGTCCTTCTTCCATTTCATCCGCCGGTTTTGAAACCAGATTTTGACCTGACGTTCTGTGAGCCCCAGTGCGTGAGCGATTTCAATACGCCTTCGCCTGGTCAGGTAGCGGTTAAAGTGAAACTCTTTCTCCAGCTCCAGGACCTGGTACCGCGTATAGGCAGTCCGGGTGCGCTTGTGTTCTGTGCCGTTCTGGGCTGTTCCAACGCCTGAAATATTTTTAAGGAGATTATTAATCACAGCGTGTAAACACAGACATACAATTAATGATCACGACAATGCAGAGGTGAATGAGGGAACCGTATGACAACAATTTCATGCTGAACGCTCGGCCGCCGATGCAACTCTGCACGTTTGGCTATATTTTCCTCAAAAGTTACATAAGCAGCATTTATCGTTTCCTATTACATTTTTGTGAGGATATTTTGAACGAAAATAAATGGAAATCGGATGTTCGTTATGAGGGGACTTGACAACTCTAAGCTATTCCAATGACAGGATAATTAAATTTATGGTGTGGGGACTCATTTATCTAAAGGCCAACGCGTGTAAAGTTCGATTTATGACCCAGCAAAACCAAAACACTAGTCACATGGGCTGTACTACGATCTACAGACCGTCTCTTGACCGATATTCTGCCAGTGACAAGATTTCTTGTCGTTATCGGTCACATTTCGTCGATTTTCGTGCGCATTTTGGACCAAATGAACTCACAGCGTACTTCACAACGCTGCCCTGTCAAAAGCTCAACCCGGGTCATTCGCGGATTTCCGTAGTTTAGAATTTTGACATGCAGACGATACGGGGTTAAGCTGTAAGATTGTTTACCTGGGTGAATATGTGCTCGTTTCATCCATGGGTACATAACTTTTTGGTTTGTGGTGGCAGTTATAGGCGGTGTTGTCGACCCCGGCTGCGGGCTGTACGCTGTTTGCTCCTGCTGCTGTTGTTGCTGCTGTTGCTGCTGCTGCTGTGCTTGTGCCGGTTGTTGCTGCTCATGCGGGGGTTGGGTCTGCCTCGCGTGCTCTGCTCTGCCGACCTGGGGCGAACACGGCTGCTGGTTTATGTGGCCGTTTTGTGAGTGAACTGCGTGTACGGGCGACTCCCCAGCCGCGCTATGTGAAAGATTCTGTGGGTTGTTGTAGTGGTTGTACGCTGGTCCATTCCCGTTGTATGTTGACTGGCCGTACGCGGCTTGTTGCGAGTACTGATAGCCGTAGTTGTGGTTGTAATTTTGGTTGTAGAACTGTCCTTGGTTCGTTATGTAGCTTGACTGCGAATACTCTTCCACCGGTGGAAACTTAGGATCAACAGCATAGCTCGAGTTCACCAAAAAGGAGCTCATACTCATTATATTTCGGCGAAGAACTATAATGTATTTCCTTTGTCGTTTTTTACTTTACGGGCAACCCTCCCCATCAAACGTCAACTTAACCAAGATGCCCTAAATCACGTGACTCTGCCCGGCCAATCAGAGGAGGGCGCCCTGACCTGTCGTTCACCGTCGGCAAATGATGGATGTTAGATTGAAAGTGAACATCTTCAAGTTTTAACGCTTTCTCGAAAAAAATACTACGCAATATTTTATGCACTCAATTTCTAAGAGTTGTGAAAAAGATATCGACCCAGCTGCGTAAGTATTTCGAAGAAAATTACAATACAATGTGCTGTTAGTAATTGTTTTTCATTAACTGCGTGTTCTATTTTCTTATTTTGTGTTACATTTACACTGTATATTGTTTTAAAGGGTTTTCAAAGCTGCAACATATTACAAAATTTCAAAAACATTAGCGAGTTTGGCCCCAATTTGTCAATTTTTCTCTCACAAAAATGTGCCGTCAAAATTGAAATCAACATTTACCACGCTTGATCGTCTTCTACTGAGATAATGTCACTGGCGCGTTTAGTTTTTGGAATAGAAACTAGTTGCCAGTTTTGCAGTGGCGCCCTGCATTAAACTTGCAATAGAGTAGTCTTTCGTCAAATCCCATTGTGTCGTTGTCGGATGTCCCTGTAAGCGTCCAGTCGCCGCAATGCAAATGTCGTTCACATAGACAGAATTCCTCGCCGAATAGAAACCCGGGTTACTCTCATTTCCCTACCTTTGTTTAAATTTGTTACAGATCACCATAAAAACCCCTAGCGTCAACTTTAAATGTAGTTAAATGCTAATTTTCTATCTTTTAAAAAAAATCAAAAATACAAGTTTTAATTTAATGTGAGGCGGGGTATCTGTTTTTCATTAACTGCGTTTAGGGTGTCTTGGCGCTTCCGGTTTTAAAACTGTTAGATGACATTAGGTCACGTGATGAAGAAAATTGTAGAAAATACCGAAACTAAATTTTAAGTTGGAACATATTGAGGTTATAGCGACTATCTTATCGAGTGATATAGATCATTTAAAAGTGCGGTCGTTGCTAGATTGTGTAAACAAGTGTATCCGTGGCTGCAGTAGTGAAATAATCCCATAATGTGAGAATATCCCACGGTAAACCCGGAGATCCTCGGTGGGTAATTAGCTTGCATTAACCAAGTCATTTATAGGCGAGCCTAGGAAGACACAGAAACACGACAGAATCGCTCTCACTTAAAAACAGATGAACGCGACAATAGTTTGGGTTGTACTGTGAGCTGAGTATTAGTGTTGCTCGCAAGCGCTATAAAACTGTCTCCCCTCTCTCTTGCTCTCTCTCTTCAACCTTATCGACCACAACGTGCTTCCTTAAGGGATCGCTCAGAAGCTACGCGACAAAAGTCCAATTTCGCTCGGCCTAGGCAGACAGGAGGTATTACGTTTTCTCCATTAATGGTCGGTGTGACAGGAGTTTTATGGGAGCTGTGAACTCAACTGTGTAGTGTTTTACGAGCGTTGCTATGTTGTACTTTTATACACTCCACTACTTTTCATCTGCTGTCATCTTTTCCCAAATCCTTGCCACTGAAACGCTCTTTATATTTTACTTAAGACTGCATTTTTTCATCTTTGCCCCGAGCTGACTTCAACAAGTCCACTTTACCCTCAACGGACACGACGACAAAATAAAACACCCGTGGGCGACTGACAGCCCCGTTTATACCAGTTAAGAAAATTAAAACCTATTTTTGTATTCATCAGTCTTAATTGACGTACTCGCAATTTAGGAAAATAAATAAAAATTATGGAAAACAATCATTTTAAAAGATTTATGTCAATATATCATTGACTGACCCAAATTCTTTCTTTCTTTTTGTACGAGTGTTAGCCTCTGAACGATATATATATATATATATATATATATATATATATATATATATATATATATATATATATATATATATATATATATGAACGGATAATTCATATGTTTTGTATTATATGTAGTTGGGTAAATATGTTGATTTCAGAGAAAAAATGATATACAATATCAACAAATCTTACAAGATTGATCTTAGCTGTTTAAGCCTTCTAAACAATTAGGGTCATATTTCGTTATTATGTTTCTTTCAAAACGTTGGAAAGATCGAAGACTAATCATAGAGCTAGACAACGATTAACCGTCGGCTCATCAGTGTCTGTGTTCGTCTACGACTGTGCTGCTTGGGTTTTGGGTTCGGACTGGCCATCCTAATGCAATTTTATCCATCGGCTAATCTGCTAGGAAATGAGTTTTTATGTGCCGAAAGAGTTTCTCCGCCAAGAGAGGGAACGCAAAGCTTGAAGCCCATTGTGAGTTAAAAGCACACAACATGCATGGCTAGACGTAATCAAATATAACGCGCGAGAGTAGCGGAGAAAATAAAACTTTTTAACTCGTCGGTTATTAATTTATCGTTTCGACGCACGGTAAGGGCAACAAGATTTGCAGTGTATATTAACTCACCTTAAAGAATTTTTGAAAGATATTGTGACTGTGTTAATCTATATATGTGATGCATAGACAATAGATTAATCAATCCATCAATCAAGCCGCGAGGAAGCGGACCTTACGGAAGGGGCAGAGCCTATCACGTGCAAAATTGATCGATTATTTCGTTTATTAGAAAATATATGCCTACTGTATTCAACAAGTCAATAGATCAGCCTTTTCCGGGAAAAATGATCGATTTATTGATTAATTGATGTCTCGGTCACTGAAAAGCTCAACAAACATTCATTAATCAGACTTGGCATTTATGATCTTAGTGCATACATACATAATCTGACATACATCATACATACATACATACATACATACATACATACATACATACATACATACATACATACATACATACATACGTACATACGTACATACATACATTCATACATACATACATACAGACAGACAGACAGACAGACAGACAGACAGACAGACAGACAGACAAGATAAAAAGTTGAGAGACGAAGAGATAGATAGATAGATAGAATATAGATAGATAGATAGATAGATAGATAGATTGATAGATAGATAGATAGATAGATAGATGGATAGATGGATAGATAGATAGATAGATAGATAGATAGATAGATAGATAGATAGATAGATAGATAGATAGATAGATAGATAGATAGATAGATGGATAGATGATTACAAAATACACAAGGATGCAAGTGGAAGTCTTACAGAGAATATTTCAACTGCCAAACGTTAGTGAATAAATCAACAATAATAGATCTCTTGAAGCTATTCAGAGTGGATTATAAAAGTGTCTGATATTTTCAGGAAAAGATTGATAATGAGACTTTTCCAACGACACACTGCATTGTGAGCGAGTGCCAAAACTCCATGCTTGAATTAACTGATTTTCTTACCATTTTCTCATCTGGCATGCCTCGCACCGCGGCGATCGCCAACATCTAAATGCCTACATTTGCTTTCTGGACGCGTAATCGCAGATTGCGATCACCGCTCCCTTCAGGCTACGGCCAATGAAGGTCACGAGCCCGCGCTAATCTACGGCCATTTTTCCAAAATAACAAGATTGTGCACATCTTGTCGTCTGCCAGATTATCAAAAGGAAATGATCACGACGTCACGCTGGGAATAACAACTTTGCTCTGTTTATGAGCACGATACAAAAATTGTGTTTTAGAAATAAGAAAAGTGGAAATTTTTTCAAGAAAAATCAGCTCTGTAGGTATTGGACTCATGCATACAAGATTAATGTCCTCTTCCCTAAGGTTGCCGGTAAGGTCATGTGTTACCTTTTAAAATCAAATTATTCATTTTGTAATGGCACTCCACGCGAGAAAACCGAAGTTCTCGATTTACAGAGCCTTCAGCGGTGGGGCAGTCTCAGCTTTACATGAAGAATGAGCTCCTATGGCCTGTGTCGTTTACAAATATTGCCATTCTCATCTATGGAGATTTTTCTGTGAATTGCTCCTACTAGCACAACCATCTGTCTTCTCGAGTCAGCACGTGAAAAACAACCCACACGTCCGCCCGCCATTTTATTTCCGAATTAGATCTTCTTTAACTGTTTATTGCCTACTAAAGGGGCTAATAAAATTTTATTTTAGAATTTAAGGACTAAATGTTAAACCCCTTTCTTTAAACGCTCTTTCACAGCTTAGACGTTGGTTTGGTCTTTGAATGGCGTCTTGAATGTAATTTAAAATGGCAATGCTTTATGATTTCAACAATGTCGCTATAAATGTCTCTGTAGGTAAAACCATATAGGTTGTAAAGTATGGGCCCAGCAATGAGTATATCTGTAATCATTTATGTTCTAAAACGCAAGTAAATTTGAAATTCCTTCTTCTCGTCTGTGAGTTGCAAATGAGTGCCAGTCCAGAGTGAAGTTCAAGTGTGTCCACAATATGTTAAGATATAACACAATACTATATTGAGTATTTGGCAAACGCCATATCGCTGAACTTGTTTTTTTTTACCAAAAAAAAAAAACAACAAAAAGTATATCAAATACATAGCAAGTTATAGCTAATAAAGCTATACAGAACCACGAAGAAACTGTAGTATTAGTAAAACTTTAAGATTAACATGATTAATAAAAATAAAATCATAAAAAAATCATAAATGTCACCAAACAATATGAAATAAAAAAAGACCATTTTATGGAGACTTGTCGGCTTGATCGTGACTATTATGTGAACATTTAACGGTTGAATCAAAATAGTAATTTATTGTTAAAATGTACAGGAATTATTCTTTTATATTGATAAAACAAATGTTCATATTATCTCTGCATTTCCAAATGACATACCATTTATCTTGTACATTACCGTTAATTGGTCGGACTGAGCTGGCCAATAAGTTTATCCAATTAACTGTCATTTAGTTAATTGGATCTAAATGGTCTACAGGCAATCTAATTAAGCATAACTCAAATTTCCGGACTAATCTTCCGTCAACAGGTGTGTTGATCGGGTCATGAATATGCAAATAATCTCAGATAGCAGTGAAGCAAAAAGAATACTGAACCTAACTGGCCGGAACAAAATGTCTATCAGATCATTTCTGTGAAAAATCATTATTTCTTCGTTTAAAGTATTTATTTACTCATTCTGGATCGAGTTGCTTAGGGAGAGTAGCTGTAAATTTTGAAGATTCTTTTGTATTTATTTTTGTATTTATCGCAGTTTCTCGTTCTCGTCATGTTTGAACTTCTTATGTTCAGTTCGTCAATACAGCGTCTGCATGTGTTGAGTGACATGCCATTGTTTACATTTGAATTCTAGTCCGGACCAGAATTCACCTGTCAACAATAACGATGCAGTCTACACATGTACAGGCTGAGATTACAAACTGAATACTGTGTATCTCAACTCGCTTTGGACAGTATAAGAAACTGCAGTTGACATTAAAAACAAAAATAGTGAAAAATAATTATCAAATATTACAGCTACTGCCTGGCCCCTTAATTGATAAGGCGATTTACGGTATCGAACACAGGAAAAAGTTCAATGAGTGCGTTTCAAAAAGGTACTCTGTGCGATTTGATTGAATAATTTTCATCTCGCCTTCTCAAAATTGTACACGATATGTAAATCTGCCTGTTAGTGCTCCATCACATTCTGTTTGAAGTCCTCGTGGAGCAGTTTGCTTTCCAACAAATTCTAGAAGTTATCAAATCGAGAAGTCTCCCCCGTCATAATTACTGTACTTCAATATTTTACATCTAGTGATTTAGAATGGGTGATCTAACGCCATGCGAAAATATAAAGAATTGAAAAAAGAAAGACTGGTTTTTTTATTAAGTCTCAGTGACAAGGCGAACATAACGAAATGAAAAAATAAAAGGTCTCGGTGGAAGGAAAATGAAATATTCCAAAGTTTTTGGCGTGCTGCGCTTTCATTAAATGGAACTATGATACAGGTTATATGATACGTCATTGACAGATGGTGACGTCACAAGCTGGTCATCTGCGCCAGCTCTTGGCTGTCTGTACAATCGTTGAGACTTGTCGTCGTCAAGATGTCGTGGCATAACGTCTGAACAGCTGCCTATTGAGAATTTCATACCCGTTTATAAATAGTCTGCTAGATAGAAGAGAGCACATAGTTGGCTTAATTAACACTTTTCCGGCCTGTACGGCTACATCCAACTTCAATTTGTTGTACTACATCTGATCTAAGGAGCAAATGGGATGATATTTTTCCGGGTTCTTTATTTGATTGTTTGCAATACTGAGTCTTCAAATACACAAAAAATGTCTGCGAAAAAAGCAACTTTTGATGTATCTTTGAAGAGTTTTGTCAAGTGGTTTCAAGCGTTATTCCCGTTCTCCAACCCGAAAGTGATCAGCGCCTCGCACCTTAGAATTGAGCATGCGCAGATATCATGATACGACAAGTAATACTGTTTCAAAAAGTGAATTAATGAAAGTACCGATGCAAGTTATATTTGAAAACTCAGGAGAAGGCGCCTCTGTTGTATTAAGTTGTTGAAAGGCAAGGGCCTACAAAATGGTCGGCGATACTGCCTCGTAACAGAAGGTCAATAACCGTCTCATCCGAGGGACGACAGAAGTGTTTCTTTTATTCTTGTTCAGTCAATCAATTTGGTTCATCGAATAAGATATTTTATTTGTTAATTTGTCTTTGCGATATTTGTTTGTCATTAGGGAATGCTTAATAAGTTTGATAAATCGTTGCCAATATTTTTAAGTATAAAACTTTTAATTTTCGCTAATGAGGTGGAGTTTTGCGTGAATACTTGCGTAGTATACAATACGTGGACCGTGTCATTCTGTTCAACCTACATTCAACAGGGTAAACTCTCAATTGCTGACAATATAGTTTAGTTGTTAATAATGGCTTGTTTTCTCTGTTAGATTTTTTCAGGTAGGTCCTTTTTAACTTTTACTTTCCATTTCCAGTGCCCTGTGTAATTTGCTGCTCCTATATATGGTATTTAGTGAGCCCCCTGCTTGAAAAGGGTTGCAACAAATAAATAAATAAATAAATAAATAAATAAAAAATAAATAAATAAATTAATAAATAAATTTGCATTAAGAAAGGTCGTACACTTAATTTCGTTCACAATTGTCTTAAAGTAAACAAAAACAACTGCATTATACATTTATGCTATTTTGTATTCGTTACTGAGCCAGTTTTCAGTACTATAAAATTCGCTTCAAACTCGTGCTTTGAATATTTTTCGAAAAGAAATCTTAAAAATGCATTGTGCAGGTATTGCTTCACTTAAAAATTGAAGTTTCGCCTCAGCTCCATGAAATGTGACAGGATTCTCCTTGAAATTATCAAACGAATGCTATATCCTTTACACACCGTTTTGTCCCGATAATGAGAAACTACAAAATCGCCGAGAGCTACTTTTCAATGTAGATCAAATCAATGCTCACAAGACGGAATTGTGAACTACCAGCATTTCCAATTCTTTGCAGATCATTAACACTTGAGCTATTCTCGTTTCTAATGAAAAATAAATACAATTTACACATTTATTCATTTTTTAGTTTGTCGTTTAACAAAACAAACATTTCGTGGGAAAGAAAAAAATCAAATTTCTATAATTAGCAGTGCAGTTTGTTAATGTATCGCCATTCGTAATTCTCCAACCCACCCTCACAAAAACACGGAAACACAGATATTTCGGTTTTAATTATCTGAATGTTTGTAGTTCAGTATGCGATCCTAGTTCGCTTTGCTCCTGATAGCTTGCTAACCTGTTCTACGCCCTCTAGCGACGACGTTTGGTGTTCCTCGACCCTGGCGATCGTGCCCACCTCCCTGGATATTTGTATGGTACTTTCTTTGACAGGCGGCTTTTTTATCATTTGATATAACCCTAGATACACATTGTGCGTCGACACAAAAGACCGCACGTACGAACCGCCATTTTGGATCAAAAATTGTCGTGTGCTTTTTTGCAGTTCGCCATCCTATTTCAATCTTGTTGATACATCGCCTCAAATCTTCGTGTTGTCGCCGACTGTCTTGCTTTATTTGGTAAAATGTTCAAAGTTAGAATAGGTAGACCCACCTCCTTGCACATAACCCAGTGAAATTTAAAAGTAATTCGAGCGATTGTCGCTCGCTGTTCACCTCTTCAAGATCAACATTATTTAAATATGAGCCGATGTGCTGCAAGATAGCTTGCAAATTTCTTGTTAAATCTCAGTTTATGAACGACAGAATCAAAACTTGTGACCGTTAAAGCTTGTCTAAAAATAGTGAAACGACCTAAAGGGTGTTAACAGCGTCATCGGAAATCAAAAGAGTAGCAAGATATATCAAATTTAGTGTTTGGTTTAATGTTGTTCTTTCAGTTTTTAATAGAAAGTAATTCAATTGTCTGACGGCCTTATTTGATTGGCCCGGGAGTTTCCTGCGATCTATTGTTAAGATGTCGAACATATGCTGAGTCAAGGTCAGAAAGTGCAGAGCTTGGTGAAAAATGAACCGAAATTCCCATAATTGACGACAGATCGAGATTATTTATATATTTTCCGTCAAACTCAATATTCCGAGATTTTCAGACTCCCAGGTCGAACCAATGGTCAAGGTTGCAACAATTAATAACTGTCACGCGCACGCGCAATTATTAGAAGTAATGTCAGGCTGTATGTGCTCTCTGCAGGATTATTGCTTGATCCACGGATCAATTTCAAGACAACTTCATTGCTAAAACTTGAATTTATCATATTCTAGCTTTCAACACCAGACCTTGCTTTCCCCTCTATTAAAAAAGGGGGAGGGGCGGTAATGAGGTCACAGTATCTTCAAGTCTGCATGCCTCTCCTGTCATTAAAGTACTTGGTACTGCAATTCCAATTCCATGGGAGCAGTTCAGTGCGTGGAAAAAATTGAAGCCTGTGTCGTTCTATTTCCCATATAACAACGTATATAGTGAGAATAAGCACCGTTTGTAACCCACAACGCATTTGTAAAACACTAGAAACAGTAATTTCTCTATTTCCTTCAAAATAGATACGTCATCGGTACATTCTCTCTCTCTCTCTCTCTCTCTCTCTCTCTCTCTCTCTCTCTCTCTCTCTCTCTCTCTCTCTCTCTCTCTCTCTCTCTCTCTCTCTCTCTTGAATCGACTCACATCTACAATATTTTAAAACCCAACTCAATGATCAACAGGGAATACCAGTACACCTGGGAAACGCACACACATACTTGTATATATATATATATATATATATATATATATATATATATATATATATATATATATATATATATATATATATATATATATATATATATATATATATATATATATATATTTATATAATATATTATATACACACATATAGATATATATGTTGTGTGTGTGTGTGAAAATATAAGTATTGCAAAGTATATGGAAATAAATTATATAATTTGTGTAAGTTATCTACATTGGAATCTATATAATATATTGACATTATAAAATCAATATATAAATATATTAGGTATAATCTGTGTAAGTTAGAGAGAGAGAGAGAGAGAGAGAGAGAGAGAGAGAGAGAGAGAGAGAGAGAGAGAGAGAGAGAGAGAGAGAGAGAGAGAGAGAGAGAGATGTCCTTTGGGAAATTACAGAACTGTAAAATGCAGATTAATTTAGATTACTAGATACATGATACTTAAGTAAGAGAGATAATTACTTTGTACTTGAAGTAATTTGTGTTTATGTATATATATATATATGTATATATATATATATATATATATATATATATATATATATATATATATATATATACATATTTATTTGTTTATTTATTTATTTATCTATTTGTGTGAATGTGAAACTACTAGATATTCATACACATGTCGTATCATGTATATTTGTTTATTTAGTTCCATGTACTTTTTAGGTCATATCAGGTCCCATTCAAACTGGGGCAGAAGGCCAACTAAATCAACAATCATATTCCGTTGGTTTGGAATTCACCCAGGCTATCGTAGCTCCATATTCACTTATCTTAAACATTTATTGTGCCGGTTACTGAGACACGTTTTGAAACACTCAAGACAGACTCTGAGTGAATAAACATGTCGACCGAAGACACACTGTTTACTGATAATCAGTATTCTTACAGAAAATGATAGGATATATTTGTTGATATATTTTATCCTTTGAAGTTATTTGGTTGCCCTATACACTCTTGCTATCGGCAGACATACACAGTGTACAATGCACGATGTTGTGAAATTGTAAAAAGGGGATGTGTAGATTCCAAACAAAACAATGTCGTCAGTGAACCGAGAAGCGTTTTGATTTGTTCAGCTATGAAGTCACATTTGTCGCCATGAGTTTCGGGTATTTTTATCTCGACACAGTGTATGCTCTCTCTCTCTCTCCCATGTTAACGAGAACATGCAAAGTTGAAACCCGGCATCTTATGCCCCTTGGCTTCACCATGAAAAGCAGGCAGTGTTTAAGAGGGTAATGTTTACTTCCAACCAGACAACAAATCGAAAATGGCAGGACCGAGCGACTGTTTTACGGCCGTTTCGAGGTCAGAGGCCGTAGGATTTATCACCGCACAGAAAATTGGGTCGTAAAAAACGACAGAGGCTTTTCAGGGTCAATTTCAAGTCGGTTTTACGAGGGGATTTGGAAAATCCTGATTAACATCGAACCACACGGCCGATCTATTTGTGTGTAATGCATTCAAACACTGACATCGCTGACAATCGTCCATCGAAGTCTGATGAACCGTCGTTGTTTGATATTTCTGTCCACTCCCTTAGCAACCCAGTAAAAGCTTCAATTCTGACACCTAGCAAAATTTCCATACGATACCGCAAAAAGAGAGGGCCATAGAGAACAATTATTGCATATCTATGGTTTACCGTTGAAAAATCATAAACATTGGCTCCCGCCAAAACAGCTTTCTATTCTGGAATTGTCGTTTGTCTGTTCCTTAGCGCGCGGGAAAAATTAGAACGACATTCGCTCGTTTTGGGAAACAGTTTACAGGGTTATTAATGAAATTGTTTTGTTGCGGTGGGGGCACTGGATAATAGGCCGAATGACAGTTACGAGAGGGGGTTTTGTATCGTTTCTGAGGTCCTGAATGGGCAAGCAAACTGTGAATTGAAGGTTGTATAGAGAAGGCTTGTTCTGTCCTGTATACGCTTTTTGAAACTGAACGATAGCTTGATGACAGTTGAGCAAGACAGCGCCATTTCACGCAAGTGGAGCGTAAAACATAAACTACCCTTCAGAATATACCAGCTTTTTCCAAATATTACTCTATTTTACCCACAGTCGGTGTTAAAAAGAAGTCGAGTTGTAAATCTGCGGATTTCACAATTTCCTCACTTTGAACTTTGACATATTTAGGACCATTTCAGTGGCCGCAATCGCAGAATCGCGTTCAGAGAAATAGAAATATAGAAATCTCTGACAAAACATGAAATATTTGATGCATGCTTGTAATCTCGAATAGCAGACTTCAATGTAGAATGAGGCATCGATCACTTACAACTACAATCCCCCAAATAAGTAACACCCCAGTGATATTATGCAAACAAATTGAATCAGCCCCTAAGAAAGTTAAATTGAAGAGCTAAAAATAACAAGAGGGAAGTCTATCTATGCATAAATACACAACAACGATAGCAGAAGAAAATGCACGGAATATGTATGAATACTTTATTACTCCAAAATTTGATACCCCTGTTCTGAAACAGGAAGTTGACAAAGGTCGTAATACGCAAAATTGTAAAAAGTGATTACAAACAAAAATGATACATACAGTCAGCTTATATGACGAAATGAAACTAAACACACTGTTATCAGAAGAGTAAAGAATGCACAATTATAAATGCAGATAGCTACAGAAGTCCCTAACCCTAGTTTTATCAACTACCGTGTCAGACGCCATAAAATTTATTGCCGCATCATTATTTCAGTTTCGTTCCTGACTTGACCCGTTTTCGACCACATTTTTGGCGCCGATTCAAATATTTAGCCCTCCACGGGTCACTTATACATGACCCCTAAATGCAAGACGAAGAAACCGCACCGTCAGTGTGAAAAAAACTCCGCATATATGACATATTTAGGTTCAGTGGGAAAATGTTCAGAAGGGTCAATAAAAATGGAAAACCGCCATTTTGTTGGATCGCCAGACAAGCTCGCCCGCTGGATTCCTCACTACGACCTGTCACCCGTAGAAACGAATTCGTGTCTTCAAATAATCACAAATTCGGATCTACAGGGTACGGGTAGAAGGAGACGCTGCTAATCACGTCAAAAAAAAATAACCGGTAATGCGATCAGCCGTCACATATATAATCTGTGTCTGGAGAGGACAAACTCGCACCTTGAGATCATAAAACTTGGCCTAGCCGGCATTCCCACCATACGACATTGATATTAGTAAAGACCGCCCCTCCAATAAGTATTGCACCAATATTTACCTACCTACAAACAGGACAACGATTCCGGTATCCGTGACTTCAAACAAACCACCAGAACATGACAATCTGTGTATTTTTGTCCTTCTGTTTCCCTCTCTGTACTGCTAGCTGCGTCAAAAGTCGGCACTTCCCTTAGTTTACAACCTTCCTTGACAAACAAATATTTATGCTCCAGAAAGCCAATATTTCACAAAAATGCCAAGTAAAGCCAATATTGTGACGAAACATAAGACGATTTCTGCCTCCATTTTATCATTAATTAATGTCGTATTTTCTATAGAATTGACGAATAAATGCAGCAAGACAACATAGGAAATTATGTCGCAATCTTAGCTAAAAAAAAAGCAGCCAAATTTCTAACATTTTCGTCCATTTCATTTCTCCTCACAGAACCTCATAAGGTCATACTTACGTCATATTCAATTTCGTCTGACCGCTGCAAAACAGAATGCTCACTAAAAATTCCCGCGTTTTCAAAGTGACAAGCTAACGACTCACAGTATATTTACAATATTTTATCTTTTGTCTTTTCAGATTGACCGCACACAACGAATTCAAATTTCCACCCCAAGACCAGCAAAGTACAAGGATTACGGGTTTTTTTTGTCACGACCCATTTTCCTACCTGAATATCCCCCGCTGATACGCTGTTTAAGAGATATCACCTGGTCGTCAAACACCTATGCCGGTCAAACTTTAATTTAAATTGGCAGGATTTTTTTTTTTTTTACCTGTAACTGCATTTGAACGAGTCGACGTCACAATTAAATAAGTAAATTATTAGAAACACATTCTGTCTGATTTTTGTCTGCGCACTTCTCCCCTCGCGGAATTCTTGTCTTGACTATCATTTTGATTGACAGGATGGATGAATAATTCCGAATTTGTCATAGATCGAATTTTTGTCTGTGGGTAATTGATGGGGAATGGCTTGATCGCCGAAATAGGGCGTTATTATGCGCGAATACGGGTCACAGCGAACGCACGTTCAACACGTCGCCCCAATAATGGCGACAGCAGACGAGACAAAACGTTCAAACGAATATATAGTCGACTACATTCGAAGAATTCGTCGAAATTATTGGACAATTTTGACGCCTGCAGATGTATTTCTGGAGGATTGGAACCAAAAATTATGAAAAAGTACAAAATGCCGAAAATGGTACGCTGTATGCGGTCATAAAATAACGAATTATGCAAATATGGCGAGGCGGCCCACGCTAGCTTCAAAATGGGTGCGGTTAGGGTAGTGTAGCTAGGCAAATCATGCCATAGAAATTTAACGAAATTTAGATGACCTACAGAACACACATTGAAATAATGAATTTTGAAATAATTGCTACAATATGTAGATGGGTTACAAACAGTTTAGCGGCGCGTTCTAGCATCCATGACTGTTCGTCGATGGAAAATGGATGTCCAACCATGGCGTCGAGTCAACCTCGGGTAATGATTCATCGATCCCTCTGACAGCTTCCATGTCTTTCAGTAAGGAACGGAATGTCCATCACACGATCTCGCTGGGAAAGAAAAAAAAAGCAATAACTCACGCTGTTCCAGCGACCGGTCAAGTTGACCGGCCAATTGTGAGACACGCGGAGAAACAGAAACGAAGAGAGAGATGAGCCTCCAAGCGAGGTAGTCCGAACAGTAGACGAGTTTCGCCGCAGCAAGGATACGACTTGAAGGGTTGACGTCAATCCGCTGGTACCGAAGTCCTCAACTGCCGAGGAGCCCACACCTGCTTCAGTTGCCGAACGTCTGAATTCTGCATACCGCTCTACCAACGCCACTATAAATAACACGACGTCGCGACCTTTGTGCCAAAATACATGCCCCTTTTTTCATTTATAAATTACTCGAACGGCCACAACCAACCGAAAATGATTGTTTTTGGTTATAAATTGCCCCTTTGTTTACCCTAGTACACACTAAACTGGTGGATAAGGGTTTGCCTCAAGCTCTCTCAGTGTATAGTTTAATAGGTGAAATACAACCTTACAGCGGCTGTAAATATTTGACACAAAAGCCATAATCGTCAAAATTGCCCCAAATATACGCCAAAGATAAGACCCCAACGTGAAAAAATGCAAGTCGTCTGCGATGATGTTTCTGCTTCAACGGAAAAAAAAGTTACAACTTCCAGTTCCTGAAATGCGCACGAAAATTTAAATAAAAAGTACAACTCACAGTTGCATTAGTTTACTGGAAGCGAAAAAAGTTCAACGTTTCTTTTTACTTTGACCACATGTTCATCAAAATAATTTTTGGATATGTTTTCTCACTTCACCCTTCGACAATAATATCATGCGACAAAGTGGTTGGTTTTTTTGAATGTTGACCTACTAACTTGTTATTTGACATTCGCGTCTGTTGTACAGAGAGAACGCTTACACAGACAGACCAGAGGTGAAACGGACAGGGGCATATATGTGTTACCTAGCAACAGCGCGGACAGGATTAATGCCTTATCGGGGCAGGCCACATTTTACAGCATCTGAAAACACCACTTCGCGCTGACCTGTACTGACAGGCGTGCAATAACTGCAAATTTTTGATTTAAAATTTACGGTTGCAACATAGCTTGCAATAAAAAAGGGACAGGGAGTGAGGCAACACGCATTCTGTTGGCACAGCTTTGTCGCCTTGGACACCAACATAATGTGTTTGCTCCCAACAGGAGATTGTGGGATTTTCGCGTCTATCTGCAACCTCGCACAGCGAGGTCTGTGTTGGACAAGATAATAGACTGTATTTGATGTTCTTGCGTTTAAATTTCTGCTGTACTACACTGACAAAATGAGCGTGTTATGTAACACAAATTACCAGACGACACATCCCAAGAGAGTTGCTGGCGTCCTTGCCACGGTCCTGTGCATATGGGTCGGATCCTGTCTAAATCTTGTTGTTCAGAGTGCATGCCTGTCCCTCCGAATGGGTCGCGTAGAATAATCCATAACCTGTCCCTCCTATATGTTTAATTTGTGCATGCGTTTGTGTTGTCAAGCGTTAGATATGCGTTACTGGTCACTTCTTTGGCTGTAAACGGTCACTGGGACGCCCATCCTATCTATCTCTGAATTAATTCACTCAAACTTTCCTTTCTGTGATCACGAGGTTATAAAGTCACACCGACTGAACCAAAATCACGAGCTGTTGCTCCTTTACTGAACCAAATTCTTTCAGGAAAATTAGTTTTATAGGGTGATAGTTTTTGCTCGAATTACTTTGGCGGGAAAACTTGTCGCGCCCTAGAAATGTAGTCTGACAGTCGTGATGTAAACCGCCAGTGTGGCCCCTAATCTATCCTCGCCGAGGACATGCCGAGTTAAAGTTTGGCCATAGAATGTTTGCCCAACGGTCCACACAAATAAATTAGGAATTTTGACACTGATTTGAAATTGATAAAAAAAATAGTGATTGTAAAGAATTATGAGCTTAGTTTTAAACTCTGCGAGGTACAGAGCAGTCGGGATATTTTTCAGTGGGAAACAAGAAGTGAACAAATGGTAAGTTCGCAATCATTTTGGCTTGACTAGTCTTCTGTGGGCTTGTCGTCGCATTTCCCCTTCTGGTTGTGAGTTACCAACCAACCGCCATTTTTGCGCGTGTAGTCTGCACGTACAGCGTTGCATACTTGGCAAACTTTACATTGTGAGCATGCTTCCTCCACTCCAAATATAAACGCGCTTTCAGGGTAGTCGGACTCAGGAGGGCAGTCGAATCTCCTACCAAGAAACCGACACTTCAGCCACAGTTCTTTCCCGCCAATATTAGACTCATATATTTTCGCGTAGGTAAAATGTTGTGTCTGCTGCTGTTTAGGTTCTGTGTAAGGCAATAGGAAGCGAGCAGGGTTTTTTATCTCTTTTGGAATCAAAACGACGAGAGCATTGTTCTTTAATTCAGGCGGTGGACTGTTCACATTTGGCGAAGTGAAAATATCGGAGTGAAAATCTACAGAGGATCTTGCTAGTCGTTACTTGTAGCCTTTTCATTGCTGAAATTATACTCCATATTCGGGGCACGGTTTGAACCCCTGCAGGAAGTTGTCGGTTTAAGGTCATCGCTTGGCCTGTTGGCGCTGTCCTTGGAGAGCAAGTCGTTTAGTCGGAAGATAAGACTTAGCTTCCGACCTGGTCATGCTATTGGTGCGACAGACAGGTGACAAAGATAAAGGTCTTTTGACCGTTTAAAAATGACATTTTGTAAACCATGATTGTGCCTGAAAAAACGTGACTCTGTCAAATGGGAATTATTTTTAGCCTAAATAACGAAAATGGTTATTGTTTTTTCTAACAACACATAATCATTTATATTAATCTAGCAACAATGGATTTGATTGGAAAAATATTTTTTTCTTGATGTGGCGAAGAAAGATTGCTCTTGTTATTAATTTGTAAGCAAATGTTATGCTACGTAAGGTCAATTTTTACGGCTGAGTGGAGACAAAAACAAATAAAAACACCGAAATGCCAAAACCTGACAAACTTCCCGTGAGGGTCTATGAGGCGATAACAGTCAGCGTCATCCGACACTGGCATCCCACCGACAATGTTGTAGAACAAATTACAGAACAAAACAATGACATGAAGGGTACAAAATGGCCACCGACGTAATTTGATAATCGTGAAATTGTGTACGCACAGGTAACTGGGTTACAAGACATTGACCACTACTAATCAATAGTGCAGTTGTCACACATGTGCGCAACAATTAATATAATAAGGGCTATCTGAGGTGAGGTTATCACATATGCATGACAATGTCCGTCTAGCAATTAGGCTGGGCTAAATTTGTCACAAATTGTCGTCTGCAGCCAAAAATAACCTGATATTACGATTTTTTGGGGTAAAAGATTTGAGGGTTAAAGTTTGTGTCTTTTGAACATACATTTTTTATCTGGACAAATAATTGTGTGTATACAGGGCAAATATGAAATAAAGCCAGTCAAAAAAATATCGCCTGATATCACATTTGCATATTATGACCTTACACATTGTGGTACTCGTGTCAGGGATCTTTCGTAGGAGATTTTGCGTGATAAGGTTGGCACATCAGATCTTGAGGTGTGTGATCAGAGTGAAGATATTCGACATTCTCACTGTGCTAAACTTGGCACTTTCAATCAAACTTAAACCATTCCACAAAGATTTCAACTTGTTTCCGTTTTCAAGCCATGCGTACTCAAACGCTGCAAGGGTGAGTTTTGTCGAAAAATTTCAAAATCAATAGTTTATCCACATTTTTCTCCATCTGTCCTCGAATCATAGCGAAGGCCTAGTGTATATAAGCCATCCTGGAAATATCACCGTGTGCAACACGTCACTCGACATATTTGCATACCTGGTCTCATCAATCTAGATATTGCAATGCCGACCAACTATGCTGGACTCGATGTAGTACTTGCTCTTTCTAAAGATCACCATTTTTAAGTAAAATGTCTTTGTTTTGAATTGCATGAAGGCAAATATCATTTCCGTAAACAAGCTGTAAAACCAGTTTCTAATATTCGACGAAAAAATACTGGATCATCTTTATTTACTTTCGTTCATTATCTTGAATAACTTCTGTAATTTTCACTTCTAGTCTGCCATTTTGAATTTATTACGCGCTGAAAGTCTATAATTTGTTGTACACTTCAGAACAGATGATTTGTTCTGGAAAGTTTGAGTTTTGATAAAAACTGGCTTTAAACTATTTACAAATCTTGAGATATGATTACTTTAAATATTGTAATCTGACTAATTTTTGTCTATTTTCAAAAATGCTCAAAAATAATATGCCATGAACACTTATGCCCCATAGGGAAATGGCGCTGAATCAATTTCAAAAGTATCAATTTCGCGAGCGACAGGTCGAATTCCGGTTTTTTACATTCTATTCGTTGAGGGCAGAGTTTGTGGCTGCTGTGCACCATGGGTAGCTTTGTCATGCCATGTTTTGAGCAGCGGCCAGAGAGACGTGTACAATTAGTCTACCAGAACATTTAACAAGAACAAAGGCAAGGGGCTGGCCACATTTTACATTTCAGTTTTTGTTAACCGACTGTTACAATACTCAAATAGGAAGTTTGTGGCGATCACTTCATAATGAGTCTTGCTAAAATTTGAAACAATAAGTCTTCTTCCTCGCTTTGGGTCCCTGATCAGATTGCGAATGACTCGCCTATGGTGGAGCCGGGTTGGGACGAGAGAGAGAGAGAGAGAGAGAGAGAGAGAGAGAGAGAGAGAGAGAGTTGGAAAGGACGGCGGGAGAGGGAGGGGATCCTCCAGATAAACAAAATCATAGGCAGATGGTCAGGCAGGTAGATTCTAGAAAGACAAAGACAAACGAAGTGGCAGAAAGACAATCAGAAACACTGAGAAGTCAGACATAAAGCTGTAAACATCACTATTACACACAGAGGAAGGGAGCGCAGAAATGATAACACAGTTGATCGGTTATGACTGTCATCATGCAACCTAAAAGTGAGTCAAACGGGAACTAATAACAAAGTTCAAGCCAAAGGACAACTAGAACCAGATGAACGCCGCTGACATTTCTCCCATCTCGCTAAAAAACCGGGTCGGCTGCGAGAAGTTTGTCTACATCACGTCGTCAGAGTTGACAGGCGAGGAGTGAAGATGACAAGTAGGGGGACGGTCAGGAGCTGACTGAGTTTGATCGATCGCCGATGGCCGGATGAAAAATGAACCGATGTAAGATTCGCGTTCCCTCAAGCTTCTTGAAAGTGTAACAAGGCACGAGAAACAGAAACAACTGACAGGCAGTAAAATGATAAGGTCAAAGGGTCAGACACATTCTCAATCATATGGCACCCCTCATTATTCGCGCCTGTGTCCACTACATAGTATGCTGAATACTCATGTCAGCCACGTCAACACCGTTTTCAATCATGCGAGTCCAGGCTTCAGTGTCTGCTTTTATTTTGGTCTGCAACCGTTTGAAAACACTTGAGGGGTGGATCTGGTCTAAAATGGTGTCATTTTCTTTCGAAAGGTTTCGCACGCTCGGAGATGTGGCGAGCACCAAATTCCATCGGCTGTCGCGCATAGTCACGATAGCCAATGGCCGATGTTGAAACGAACCGGTAAAATAGATTACTAATTTCGTGATAATTTGTCAGAATGACGGTGTTTTATATTACCATAATAATGCTATCAACTTTGACAAGGGAAATTACACACTTTTTTCTCGAATTTTCGTTTAAATTCAAACAGAGTTCGGACGGCGAATCGGTCCGAACGGCAACGAACTTCTAGTAACAGTTCGCGTGTGTTTAAAAGTGCATGACAAACGGGCCGAGAACAATGTGGGACTCGACTTTGACAAATGGGCCGAATGGTAGTTGAAAAATTCTAGGGGAGACCCGAATGTCAGCCCCCACTTAAATCACCAGAATGTCAGACTTGATTCTAAATACAGATGTCAAGAAGAGGCATTCTTTCAGGCAGGTACTTCATCACGTAAAGTCTCTGTCACCGATTTCAAAATTGATGCCTGTCCCGGGCAGTGCGAGCCGGGCCTGGTGTGGCTGCCAATTCAGTGAATTGTCTGTGGCCACCGTGAACGGGGGATAGAAAGAGGTCAAAAAAATCGAGGCGGATTGTAAATATATCAGCCGCACTACTTCCCCCGCGGCTGTCGTTTGCTCCGAGGTAAAACACCGGCCTGAAGGCTTTGCCGTTTAAGTTTCACGGCGTCCTTGATCTCTTCCTACGTCATCGTGGGATCTCGGAGCAAACGGAGAAGATATCTGAGAGAATTTGAAAACGGACGGGCTGTCAGTATGTCATTTGTGACAAATGGATTTTTCGAAATAATGAGGTCACGGGTGTTAGGCACGTTTCACATTCAGTGACAGTTGACATAGATTACCCCTTCAAACACACATGCTTATTTTTTCGTACCACGTGTCAAGTAAGAAGACAAATGTCTTTGCATGTCAGGCAAGGAAAGCGAAAAAGAGAAAGAGAGAGAAAGAGCGAGTCAGGGAAAATATATCGAGCCTGGGAACTTCTTGTGATCTCTGCTGGTTGACCGCTAGTGACGACGTGTCGCAGAGTCTATTGATAGCATATTGGTTGATATCTATGAAAGAATACACGCTGACTGTTCGCTGAGTTCTAGCTGGCCAGGTTACACTTTCACAATATACGATATATATATATATATATATATATATATATATATATATATATATATATATATATAAATTACTTAAAGTACAAAGTAATGATATCTGTTACTTAAGTTTCACGCATCCTGTGATCTTTAGAGAGAAGAGAAAGGATTCTTAGCTCTACACTCTCAGTGCACTTTAGTGACCCACAAGGACATCTATACAATTTGATATATATATATATATATATATATATATATATATATATATATATATATATATATATATATATATATATAACACTGCAGAGTGTTCAAGTCAGGACGATTGCTAGGAGCATTCGCTGTGTTTTCACTGTCATTAGTGAGTGAATAATTTATCTTGATAAAAGGCGAATGGTTCAATACCAAGGGATTTGATGTTGATATTGAGGAACGGATGGTGTAGTATCAGAGGGGATTATGGGAGAAGGTGACAGACGGACGGGTTGACAAACAGAAACAGAATCCCAGGGTAGTGAGTTATACAGATCTGTATAGACGTATATGGACAACTGGACGCTGACACACACAGACAGACACACGCACACACTTACAGACAAGTAACCTTTTATACAGATAGACCTGTAGCCAGACAGTGAGATAATAAGGACCTATTTGCATGAATTTCTAAGGTCACGTGGATGGTAAAAGATGGAATTAACGAATTGTGCGAATATAGATTGCAAACACAGATTACGATCTATTTTTAATAATCTGGAATAACACCTTCCTCTCTAGATCACTGCCAACACTAGTAACCTTTACATATTATTTCGTGCCATATTTCAAATAAATAAATCATGAAAATAAAAATATGGTGTCAATTAGAAAGAGATAAGCACAAATTTGACTTTGATTTGGCTGTCAAATTTCGGAGTTATATTGCCATCAATTTTCTGGCCTGAACCAATTCTCATTTGCTTCTTTTGGTAGCAGATCATGCAGTTCGAATAATTCTGTACTGAAAATGTAAAATTTCTTTTCAAGTCGTCCGTCTATAGCAGGTAATAATTTTTGTGGACTCTTTGTCATATTAAATAGAAGCTATGCATATGAAAGTTGTTCTGTAAAAGATGGTGACAGTTCATTTATGTTATTCGACCAAAATATGTCAGTTTTGTTTTTTGAAATTCTAATATTATATATCAGGCATCTCTTCCAATGTTTTATCTTTGTTAAGTTCCCCTGAATATGTTCTGCAAAGGATGATAACGATAATTATTTTATCTATAAAGCGTGTCTAATTTTTAAGGGCAAGTTAGGTCACCCATCACATTCTGTTGATTTCATAAGTCGTGTTTAGTAGACAGTTTGGCATAATTTTCACATCTAGGGGAAACAATGTTATAGAAAATTGGCATTTTATTTGAATATCTCGTAAACAGAAATAAAATCTTCCTGGTACAGATTTCGCTTGGACGTTCAAGATATGGTATATCTCTCATACTGTTCATTTTCGTCACATGACTTCGTCGAAAGTGGAAACAGTTGCCAAGGTTACTGGTCATTACAACGTCACCGTGGAATTTAGGGTACATTAACCCGTTTGATACAAGACAAAACATACAGCCCTTTTCTGGGACATTGTTCATCTACAGGGAGCTAATTTCATTTATCAAAATTTTGAATGTCCTCCCTCTAACTTATAAAAGCTTACCACATAATATAATAACTTCCGCCCCTTTGAGCAATTAAATTTTACAACATTTTCATCATTTTTGCTGAAAAAACGATCGAGCGTTTTCTTCAACTTCTTGCTAGCGTATGATAATTGCAAATTATTTTCCTAGTTAACATTGTGCACCGTGTACGAATTGATTTAATTTCAAGATAAAATTCAGAGGAAATCAACATTAGATATTTAACATATAGAAGATAACTAAGTAAGTTGAATGCTAGGGTTGAGATGTAATTTTTGGACTGACTGAAAAAAGGGGAAATCTCCAAGAAGGAACTTGTACTAGAGCGTGATCCCTCACAATATCCAGACTGTACTTGCCAAAATAAATAAAAAACCTGCCAAAGAGACAGAGCTGAGCCGTACATTTTAAAGGAAATTCGCTGTTGAACCGCTAGGATGGTTACTTTTACTGAACAGACATGTGTTTGGATTTACAGTGAAGATATAGCAACGGCGTTACAGAGTGGTGTGTTTTAAATGTACTAGTACTCTGCATTGTAAATAACTTATTGTTCCAAGAGCTCTTGATCTCCCACCCCCCCCCCCTCTCTCTCTCTCTCTCTCTCTCTCTCTCTCTCTCTCTCTCTCTCCGTATTTGAGATTATACATCCCAGATCTCCTTGTTATTGCCAGTCTTTGTACATAGGACTACTAATATATTCCTGTCTCTCCTACATATATAAGATAAACGACGTAACATCCAGTCATATCACACATTTTATTTTTTTATTTCATTTCTAAACGATAGCATACTCCTAGAAAAAAACACATTATTCTAGGATTTATGGAGCTGTGCGGAATTCGAAGCAACAAGTTGCAAAAATTAACGTGCAACTTCCACTGTCAATGCCGTAGTTCAAATCCCAGACGCTGTGTCGCGCTCAATATTATTTTTGCGCGTACCGCGAACCCCGATGTTTGCAGTTCGAATACGCTACTCTTAACGTCATGTAACATTCCTTGTAAATATTTTTGTCCTCTTAGGTGAGTTTTTATCGACAAGACGCCTTGACCCTGTACATGTCTTATTTTTTTTAAATCACGGACAAAACGCCAGGATCGGTTGTTCTGTCTGTCGTGCTTGATAACAACCGATTGTTAGGTAGGTACAGCTGTATCAGTGCCGTCCTTGCTCGTCTGCTTTCAATCGATAAAGAACTAAAAACACCACAACATATACTGCATCCCACTTGATTTCCGTCAAATTGTATTTCTCCATTCTAAAGAATAATCATTTCCTTCTAAGCTATATAACATTACCGAATGTTTTCATCCCAATCTGGATAAACCTCAGATAGCCCGTATCTATCTGTTATCGTCTGCCGCTCTACAAACAAGATGGCGATTTCTTGTCAATCTACATGAGGCAGTTGTTGTTAGAGTAAATCTGTGAATAATTGAAACCGACATACGAAAGTATTTAGCGCCAAACAACCCTACAAGACACGAGAAGACACAGTAAACAGACAAAGACTACCGTTTAAATAGGCCCATGGGACTTTTCAAGAGATCTTTTCAATCCCTCGCGGTGGACAATAACCCGTCTGGTATAAACATTACAATCGTTTTTGCATGTACCGAGAGATTGGACACCCTTTACACCGTGTACAGTTTATTCGAAAGTGAATATGAACAAAGACGAAATTCACAAATATTTTCCCGCCTTGTTAAAAAAACGTGACTAAGGAAATTGTCCAAGGCCGCATTCAAGGGAGTTCATCTGTGGGTTCTTATGATAGATACCATGTCGGTCAACTCAAAGTGAATCTGGCCAAATTATACATGCTTTATGAATTGATGTTGCGGTTTTCTTAATCGATATTAAGAGCCGTGTCGGGCAACAGGAAAGGATACAAAAAAAATTCGGACGAAAATGGGAAGCACTTTTCTAATTTTACTTCGGGCAGACGACAAATTGTGCAAGTATTTTGTCGGACAGAGTTATCAAAGAATATAATCTGCATTTATCGTGCGTTGACCCAGAGACCGCTCGGTAATTAACAATTCAAATGAATTGAGTACAGAGTTGATGCGAAAAGACAAAGGGCAGCCGAAACATAACAAAACGATGCGGCTTGCTTTTTTGAGGTAACCATTTCGTCGATTAGGGGCACGGCTACCTTCAGTAACACCAAGGACGACGGGGCTGTGAGGGAAAGCCAAGAAAATCTCTGTCTCGCTTGCAAAGCGCGAGACTGCTTGATTGCAGGATTCAAAAGGTATCAATTAGCCGTCAGACAAGCTGGGTCGTAGTACGGGGCACAGTCTATTATAGCATTCAGCCGACCGATTCCCCAATTCCCTCAAAATAAGAATCCGAAATACAGCTGACATGTCACGTCAACATGACAGACACATGGACCCATTTAGCGATGGGTTCCGCTATGACCTAAATTAATAACATCATTTTGAGAGGAAGCGAATTTCAGGACAGAAATGATCGACAACAACCAGAACTCACCTTGATTGGCACAAGCTAAAGGGAGACACAAGAGTGGGGCTAAAATCTACCTATTTTCAGTGAAAACCATCCCGAAAAATGAACGAAACAGAGAAGAATTTTACCAACCATTAAAGCGCCGTGAAGCATTCTGTTCAGGTCAGGGTACTCGTCTCAGCCGGGTGGAATTTTCCGTCGTATTTTAGCGTATCTCCACGCCCGCCATGTTTTGAACAAGGTAATCGTCTGCCACACGATCGGCGAGGCTTCGACAAAACATCGCTCGCTATTTATTCCATCACTCCGTGGAAACCGCGCCACATTCTCCACGGTTTGGGTGAAAATTTTCAGTCAAAAATTTGTCCTGAGAAAGTCCAGACAAATTTTATGGTCTCATAAATTTTCTTATTTAGTGTCCCATAGAGGAAAAAAGTGTACGTTTATGGTGGTCACGTGACCTCTTTGAGCCAATCGGATGGCCTCGTAGCTGCGTAAAAGTACAAATCATTCGAGCAGTTTTACCGAATATCCATAAATTTTATAGCTGTTTTTCAATGGATTGGCCTTGTGAAGCCCATAAAAGTGTCTTTTAATCTGTTTTGCCATCGCACCCTTTTGTCTTTCCGAACTAATACACGGCCGTGCGTCTTAATTAGAGCACAGTTCGACAGGCTCAAAACCTCGGCGCACTCGTGTGCGGTCGGATACTCCGTGTCGTCGCTCCTGCAAAAACCATGCCTTTTAAATGTAGGATGTACGCATACACCGGATTTGTCAAGAGTAGGTATGGAAACTAATACGGTATTTTTTTTTATATTTCTACAACCCACACTCTCAGAAACACCGCTTTCCTTCACTCCGGAGGATAATTTTGCGCGGATATGTGTTACGTCAGACCGGTGAATAGTCACTGGCCAAAAGGGATGTGGTGCACTAGTTGCTAAATGAAGCCTGCTGTAAAAAGGTGTCTGCCA
This sequence comes from Ptychodera flava, assembly GCF_041260155.1. Lineage (NCBI taxonomy): Eukaryota > Metazoa > Hemichordata > Enteropneusta > Ptychoderidae > Ptychodera > Ptychodera flava. Next base: position 5,420,116 of record NW_027248277.1, read on the forward strand.
AGTTTGGATATACAACGCCTGAAAGCCGGCCCGGGAGCGACTTCAACTTCAACCACAAAATTAGCATTTCCTTTGAAGGTCGCCGATCGCAGCTGCTGCCTGCGTCTTGCGTCACCGCGGGCAAATTTTCAACAAGAGCAAATTACCTAAGCAAGAAGTTTTGAGAAGTCCAGTTTAACAGATACCCTGTTCCATGAGGAATGTGAAGACGTGGAAAACCCTCGACGTAATTTTTTCGACCATGGGATCACTTTAATATTAATTTATTCGATACGCAAATTAATTTGCAATGTGCGTGTGTGTTGTTGCGGTGATGGTCGCCATATCGCTCCGTGCTGTCAGTTGTTAGACGGAGAGCCGGCCGGGCCACTGTAGGAAAGACACAACGGTCAAACAAAACGGCACTGCGGAAAGGTATTGGCAAATCCCCTCCCCTTGGAAATGCAATGAAAGGCTACAAAAGAAGCGAATTTAGCATAATAACATTGCCCACATACCATTCTTGCAGGCTACAAATGGTTAAATGTCATCTTATCACTGAAAAGCATTGTTTTGAAAATATTGTTTTCATATCTACGTCAGCACTTTTTCGAAATTCCAAAAATAGTCGCCACATAGTTTGTATTAGGAACACACGGCACCATAATCGATCTGAAAACGCATACCCGACACAATAACATGGGTTATGCAAGAGACCTCTGGTTTTGCAACACGCCAATATTTCCATTTCTGTGCACTATCCTCGCTTCCATGGAGCGTATTATCCACCCAGTACGTTGTTTATACTGTTTATCTATTTTTGATTCTGTTTAAAAAAACATCTGGATGGTTGTAATCTAGCTTGTGTGGTATGTTTTGTAAAATATCCTAACGGCTTATGTTACATCGGCCATGACGTGCAAACCGAACCAAACCATTGGAATCTGGCTGTCCAACTCATCACGTTAAGTTATTACACTGTTATTTGGACGAACTTGTTTTAACAAATAAGCGATTATGATATAAGTTTTTCCTTCTTCTAGCCTAAAAACTACATTAAACATGTTGATTGTACACAAAACGTTGGTGGTAGTGTCGGATTGCGACACTGGTTAATTCGGTAAATGCTATTTTGTTTTGTTCGATAAGGTGTCTGAATGTGAGATGAGGGAAAGGTTGCCATAAAGTCAATGTAAGACCGTAGGCATGAGGTCAGAGGTCAAAGGTCAAGACTATGGTAGAGGTATTTGTCACTTTAAAAACATAACATTAAATTCCAGTGTGGTGTTCAGCGATGGGGGTGTCGCCATTTCCGTGTAGTTTGCGGTCTGTCTTTATTCCGTAATGATGTAAACGATAGGTTTATTACCTAAACGTGATCTGTCCAAGGTCAAACTATTTTTGGGTGTCCTTGAACGGCACACCTGAGCTTTTGTTGCCAATGTGTGCGCGCGACAAAATCGTGAGCTACGTGATCGGTGTCCTGGCGAATTGAGAACTGGTACGCCGTACCACTTCCTAAACACATTAACTGTTTCTTGTGGTTGCCAACAAATCGTACTTGCGTAGCCGGTTCTTTTTCGTTGCCTCTGAAATTCTGCCTGTGTGTTCTAAAATGCAAAGCAAATATAGATAAAATTCAGATTGCAAAGCACCAGGTGTGCAGCGTAGAAAACAAAAACAAAAAACAAAACAAAGGTGACAACAAATATGAAATGCTGGGAATCCGTGACGTGTAGATTATAAACAAAACATGATGTCAGTATATAAATAAGGGCCATCCTGAAAAAAAGGATTTTTTGAAATAATTTTTTGAACACTAACAATGGCGAAAAATTAAGTTGTCAAAAATTAAGTCGTTAAAATCAACTGTCTTGTCACAAAACAGCTCACAGAGCTTCTTACGGCGTTTATGAAAACAGCACAAGGACAACATGGTGTAGATTTTCTCCAACATTATCTCAGGCCTTGGTCTGTACCGTGTATGTCCTTTAATGTTGAATTTTAGAGTCAAATTTCAGAAACCTATCCTCATGTAGGTACATGTGTACTGTGTTGTTGATCAATGCTGGGATCTGGTGAGGTGTTGTGTCTTCTTTACCTTTCTCCAAAAAGTCAGGTCAAAATCGGTTTTGAGATCTCGCTAAGCTACCTGTTGACATCTTGGTGACTGTTTATCTGGTAATCTCGTGTAAGGTCAAAGCGATCTTTAGACAGACAGACTACAAAGCGACACGACATTGAACTGATATGTTGATACGGTGTGTTTATGAACAACGTTTAAAATTAGCAACACCTTCTGGTGTGCTGTTGTCATGAAGGGGACTCCAGTCTATGAGTCAGGGGGCAGACCTTGAGCTCGCAAAAAGCGCTGAAAAATGAGACAAAAACTTGACACATTTTCCACAAAGTGCTTTCAAAACGTTTGTAAATCTTGTAAATTTTTGATTGCTTGTTACAGTCTAACTTAGAATCAAATCAGCACTACAAAACACTTTTGATGGCCTAAATGGTATGTGAATAACACGAAAGAATTTGTTCCAATTAAATTTGTCTTTATTGTATTTATATGTAATATATATATATATATATATATATATATATATATATATATATATATATATATATCACTTACTAATTTAAAAGAACTCTCATGAAGAAAAATTACACTGACAAAATATTGAACAAGCGAACTCAGCGTAAAGTTTACAAGAAAAAAATCTTAAAGCGATGAACGAAATATGTTAGAGTGTGTCGTGTTTCTTGTCAGAGTTGTTATTCCTAATGAAAACCTTAAGGTGCAGTGGGTTTCACCGTTGTGTAATTTGTAAACAATATTCCCAAAGTCTGTAAGCACTTAGATGAAAATGGAACGAAAACTGAACACAAACTATGTAGTCCAAGTGTTATAAATTTCATTGAATACATAAGGCTGTAAAACATAGGCAAAATAAATTATAAAAAAAACTAATATCACTAAAATAATCGCAAAAGTCATGATGTTTTTTCACCTCTAAGCGGCCAGAATGCTAAATATTAAGATTTAAAATAACTTGTTGACTATGTAGAAGCGAGATACGATTCACAAGTGAAATATTTCTGTGTTAGTGCGGCTGACTCGCTTGTATGAAAACGACGAAGGAAGGAAATCAGGCAGCTTTTCTTCCTGTCACCGTATTGCCAAAGCAAAGGAACATGTACATTTTCAACCATTTTAAGATTGTTTAACTTCAGTAAACGACTCGATTGTGCGCGATATACAACCACAGAATAAAAATATATTTGTAAAGGAAAGAATAGACAGTGAATATTAGAGTTATTTGTATGGTAATTTGAGATTTGAAAATCTTGAGAAGTATAAGATTTCTATCGTTACTTTTACCAAGGACAGAACATTCTAATACTTCTGAGAGAGAGAGAGAGAGAGAGAGAGAGAGAGAGAGAGAGAGAGAGAGAGAGAGAGAGAGAGAGAGAGAGAGAGAGAGAGAGAGGAAGGAAAGAGAGAGAGATATTCGCTGTATTTAGAGTCAGAGAATTATCTTTAAAATAAACTGTACTTGGTCTAGTTTACGTTGGGTTTTATCCGCTCGTGGCGTTTCAGAAAGAAGTCAACCCTTAAATCATTAGCTTGTGTAGTAGTGAGCAAGCTGTCTTTCTAGTTTGACATAACCCTGGAATGTTATGATTTCGGCATAGAGATGTCCATATATGAATCACGTCCTAAGAATGCCTGTATAATACCCTTTTATCAACAAAAATATTGTTAAGCGCCAAAACGATAAAAGAATGTACGAGACTGTAGTCACTGAGAACGACTTTTAAAATGAAAACTGAAGACTGAAGTATGTTTCAATAAAGCAACCATGCCTGAAACCCAGGAATATTTGGATATAAAGCGTCAGAATGTGGAACGAATATGGGGACAATCACAAAATCGACTCCAAATCTGAGTAACATCAATTAGATGTTTGATATATAAGATTGTTTGATATTATGTTTTGTGTTGTGAAACTTGTATTAAGGTTAGGGCTCAAAATTATTAGTATTTCGAAGGGAAAATTAAAAATATTGAGTGGATTTTTTTCCTGTGTAATATTTTTTCTTGATGTCTGTGGTTTCGGAGTTATTTCAAGATTTACAATTTCCAAGATGGCCGCTTGTTACAGTGTAGACCAAAACGAGAAATGTTCAAATACAAATGTATGACCTTGTTCACTGCTAGAGTTCATGGAAAACGTGTCGGAACGGAACTATTTTCCGAATTTCGACTGCCCATATGTTACATCGCTATTCAAAGAAGAATATTTCGTTAAAAATTGTGTCGTTTTTTTAAACCATCGATAATTCTGTGGCGTTTTAAGGTGAAACCAGCTTCCCTCATGCATTTTACCTTTATAGCGCCAGCTATTTTTATTCTGTTAAATCCCATGAGCTGTTTAATTTTGTCACATATTAAAATACAAACTGTAGCTATTTTTAAAAAAAACATCTTTGATACGAATAAGCTATATTTATAAGAAAGGAATATATCGTAATTCAGTTTTTGTCCTTGTATGGAATCAATTCATCCATACTTGTGTTTCTTTCTTTCCAATCCTATGTTGACAAGTCCATCGTTAGTTCACATCTTTTTGTCGCTAGAAGCAAACTACACCGCTGAGAAGTGCTACAAATATTACGCATTTTGCATCGTTGGCCTACTTGTTGTATCTGAATTTATAACATTTAAGACAGCATGGTGCTTTTTTGTCATTTATTCACCAGCATGAGGGAGGTCAATATTTTATTCACCGGTTGAAAATAATGTCTCATGCGGTTTTGGCGTTTCTTTGTCTTTTGCTTCCTTTTTTGATGATTTCAATATATTTTTTCGTTTAGTATCGTTAAGAAATATTCATTTTGCCCATATTTGTCCAATAATCAGCCCAAATGTGGAAAACCATAAACGATAGTGCGCTACGCTAGTTTTGGCGAGAAGAGAAATTATAAATTTGAAGTGACACATGTTTTAGATCACGCAATCGCTTTTTGCAATTTTATCGAAATTTTTAGATATACGGTGTAATTTTCGTTTAAAATACACAGATCCGATCAATCCTGGAGAGTCGCCTTATTGAGTAAATCATGTAGATATGATAGTATTATTTTTAAAATAGTTACGTTCGCTTCTGTTACCGTGAATTCGCAACAGATTTTGAAATCTTTATTTTAAGATAGAAAAAACAATTACTGCTTGCTTTCCACTCAGTCGAGTTCACTTCAAAAATTTAAGGCGAGCGAAATAGAACGAAAATACATGCTCATGGTATCAGGTATAAGCTTACAAAGCTAAGAAAATCAACATTCACCGATAAAAAATAATATTACATCCGTGGCTTCAGCTATCTAAGTTAATCGTGTCTAGTACTTTCGCGCGTTTTTCTGATACTATACTTGTACAGCTACGTCGACGACGACACCAGTACTGTCCACAAATTTTCAGGATTTTGCAGGTTATAACGTCAAATTTACCCGTAATCTTGAAGAAAAGAGCTTTTCACAATTCTGTGTTACCGATAATACGAAAACAGAGAAAAATTGTGGCTGTAAATCTTGGCCAGTCGTACCTTTTGATGTATTTCTGGAACTCTATTTCTGTTTGTGAAATATAGATAGTACTACAACCAAAATCATTCCAAAATACATTGTGTTTAACTTGCCAAAACAGTCGAAATATGTGTGTAATTTCCAATGTTCTTATTGTCGAGACAATTTTGGCGCGAAAACTAGGATACACTTTCTACAATAACACTGCAAATTGTACGCAAAACGTTCCGTCAGCAAGGAAAATACTTTGTATGTAAACACATTTTTCGCAGAAAGGAGAGACTGGCCTTGTTCTATAGATGAAAAACAATGAAAATATATCAAATGTTACAGCTGTTTTCCCTGTAACTTTAACCGTTTGAGTGCTGTGATTTTTTCCCACCGAAATTTTAGTGCAACATTTCACCAATTTCCGTGAATTTTTATGGTTTTTTAATGTAATTTTAGACCATATGGCCACAACATTTCATTTGCTACAGTTTTTTATCAAAATTTCGCAAAGATCTGAAAAAAATGACTGGGGTATATCTTAGGGAGCCTTCAGTAATTACAGGGGGGGTGGGCCGGGGGAATTTCGCGAACACCTGTACCGTAAAATGTGACCCTCCCCCCAATCCTCCTGTCTAAAATGTGACCCCCCCCCTTGTCCGACATTCTAAAACTTGACCCTCTCCCCCCCCCCATCACTGCGGTATTCTCCCCGGGAATAAATAAAACAGTATCAGCTAATTTACATAACAATTGGTTCAATTGTTATGTTAGGGACAAATTACAGAGGGGAGGGCTGGTGTTTTTGGAGGGACAGTCGCAATTTATCACGCAAGAATTTTTCAAGAGATATGGTATTTCATACAGTTTAGGGAGGGTCACCATATTTTGTGCAACTATAAGAAGGCAAGATGTAGCTGATTTAGTGCTTCATCCAAAATATCAAATCATAATACATGGAGTCTATCAGGCAAATTATTGACAATTTGCCCCCACAAAACATGCTATATCTGTATTTTATACATGTTTGATAATGTATTTAAATGTACTTTGCTTGAATAGGGAAGTAAAATGAACATTTGTGTACAAGAAATTGATTTCTGAATTTCATCTAAAAAGTCGGTTCACTATCCATGGTGTTTATGATGAAATTATGAATAGTTTTTTTCCAATACAAAAATAGGTAAATCTTTGCATTTCTGTACTCTTGATTATTGATATTAATTTTCTTGATTAGACTAGAGTGGTTACAAATCTATGCATGGTTGTGTAAGAAATTTGATTTTGGAATTTCACCAAATGTCATTCAATACACTATGCATTGGGGTCTATGATGAAACTATGAATAATTTTTTTCAGTACAAAATTAGATAAATCTGTGCATTTATGCATGCTTGATTATTTAGATTATTGTTCTTGATTAGAATACAGCGGTTACAAATCCATGGTTGTGTAAGAAATTTGATTTTGGAATTTAACTGAAATGTCGATTCACTATGCATTGGGGTCTATGACAAAACTATGAATAATTTTTCAGTACAAAATTAGATAAATCTGTGCATTTATGCATGCTTAATTATTCACATTATTGTTCTTGATAAGACAAGAGTGGTAACAAGTCCATGGTTGTGCAAGAAATTTGATTTTGGAATTTCACCAAAATGTCGATTCACTATGCATTGGGGTCTATGACAAAACTATGAATAATTTTTTTTCAGTACAAAATTAGATAAATCTGTGCATTTATGTATGCTTGATTATTCAGATTATTGTTCTTGATAAGACTAGAATGGTTACAAGTCCATGGTTGTGCAAGAAATTGATTTTGGAATTTCACCGAAATGTCGATTCACTATGCATTGGGGTCTATGACGAAACTATGAATAATTTTTTTTCAGTACAAAATTAGATAAATCTGTGCATTTATGCATGCTTGATTATTCAGATTATTGTTCTTGATAAGACTAGAATGGTTACAAGTCCATGGTTGTGCAAGAAATTTGATTTTGGAATTTCACCAAAATGTCGATTCACTATGCATTGGGGTCTATGATGAAACTATGAATAATTTTTTTTCAGTACAAAATTAGAAAAATCTGTACATTTATGTATGCTTGATTATTAACATTATTGTTCTTGATTAGACTAGAGTGGTTACAAGTCTATGGTTGTGTAAGAAATTTGATTTTGGAATCTCACCAAATGTCAATTTACTATGCATGGCGGTCTATAAGTGTGTGCGTATTTTGTTGGTGATTTCCTATTCAGGAAATATCACACGGACAATCAAAGTTTTGGCCATAATATCAGCTTCTGTCAAAAGTGACCCTCCCACCAAGATAGGTTTATAAAAAGTGACCCTCCCCCTTGAACTGTTTTCTAAAAAGTGACCCTCCCCCCAATTCCCCCGGCCCACCCCCCCTGTAATTACTGAAGGCTCCCTTATAAAGGCGGCAAAATTGACTTCGGCCCTCAAACGGTTAAGTTCAGTCTAGATCGGCAGAAAGAACGTAGAAAATATAGAAAGCGAACTATGATACCGCCATCGATTATTGTTTATGAATTATAGGCACTGTGTCCAGTACTGTACGTTAACTCAATGTACATGTTGTTTTTTTACAAAAAGACATATGGATTTCATGTATACCATACTGATCGAATGCACCGGCAATCTTGAAGGTCATCTCGTCAATAATTTGTTGTTAATTTTTCATCGATACTAAAGATTGCCGTCGTTTTGAAATTTTGCTGCAAGGTTTGACTTGTATGAAAAACAGATACCAAGTTGTCATTCGATAGCAGTCTGACTTTGACTCGGCTACCTGCCAAAGAAGATAATTCTGCAGTGTGCTATTGCCCAGGGATGAAACTCGTTTTTCCCCGAAGAATGTCAAACACTGATATAAGTCTATGTACCAACTCTAAAAATCGGGCAGTTGCTATGTCATGCCATTCTGTGTCCCTTAATTTCTAGCCTATTTTGGAGCTAAACGCTACCCGTCTGAGTTTGCAGGTGTTTGGGTCGCGGTATGGACAGTACGTGCTGAGTTGAGCGTGTTTGCCCGCAAGAACGCCACTGACCATATCCGTTATCGCTTACGATTTGGCAACAAAAATGTATATGTATATTTTTTTACCAAAATGTGAAAATTCTTCATAATTAATTACGATTTGGCTAAGAATGACAACAGGTCTCTATTGTGAGTAAATTTCTACCATCTTGAAGTCAGATGGCTACTTATGAGGGGAAGAAAAATAAATCTCCAGGCGTAACGACACATAGTAACACGTACACGGTAGACATAGAGAAAAAACGAACAGTGACACAGGGCAGTTGAGAACATGATTGTAAAGCAAACGACAATCTCTGAAAAGATAAGAAGTTTTAAAAATTAAATATTATCATATTATAACACTGGATTAATTACAAGTTATATCTAAATTAAAATGGACAAATTTGGCATATCGTGGATAATTTGCCTGGTGGGATCTGATAATATGGAGAATGGTGTGGCCCAAAGCGTCATGAAATTACTGAGTTCTGTATTGCTGTGCGGACGAGAAAACTGAAAATACACGTGCACATTACTGTAAATTAGTCAACGTGTCGCGAACTTTCAATATATTTCTTTGGGCAACAATGCAAGTTCAAGGGACCAAAAATACAAAATAAGAATTACAACGGCTAATGATCTTAGCTGTGGGTTTCTCTGCGTCTATGATAACTACACGAAGAATAGCGCAGAAAAAATGATAGCAATGGCTTAAAATGGCGGCAGGGCAGATACCACGAAGCGGTGATTGTTTAATTTCAGTTCTGCAAGACTAGGCAAACTAATTATGTCACCGAAGAGCCAAATGGAAAATGAAGCACATTTTTTCGAGTAGATGATAATTGAATTAAGAAATATCAAAACTCCGATTAACATTAATGATTCACGAATCGAGGATTTCGCTTGCAACAGCAGCAACCGTGATCGGTCAGATTTTAAGGTAATTTTTGGTTTCGCGCCCTTTTTTGATGTCGTTCTGCGCTTTGCAACTTGGCAAGAAAATCTGCGAAAATAATTAATTCCGTGAATTCCATAGAATGCAACTTTTCTTATGCACTTTCCGTTCTAACCTCTGCAATGGTGTACTCATATATTGTTTTCCTTGGCGCAGACGTTTAGTCCATAATAACCGCCACCTTTGAATGATTTGATTTTTGATAGTTGCTGAAATTTGGATTTGTAATTTCAAATAAACAACTCAACACAAACACAGCCCATGGTCACACACCAATTTTCACTCAGTCACGCACTCACAAGAGACAAAAATATGTTAATTTGGCGCAAGTCCACGAATGTTTTGAAGGTATGGCTCTCGCCGTTTGCAAAGGACAATCGAGCCAGCAACATGCAATTTTGCGATGGGTTGGCCATGGCGACAGTAATAAAACGACAGCACGAAATACCGTACTTTGAGTTGCCATGACAAGCCATAACTCCAATCTCAGGAACTTTCTGACGTTAACTACAAAATTTGATTCGGACTGTTGGCGCCATTTTGATTTTCACTCGACTGAATGTAATTTAGTTCTGAAGATCAAACGACGTGTCAACGTCTAGCCCCTTGGTTTGCCTCATTTCCGAATACAAGACGAAATGCCGTGTTTTGTCTTTGCCCTAATGAGATTTCGTGCACGCTTGTTTGAGCAAGCTTGATAAGGGCTCTCGATCTCACTGATGTGCCGCGGAACTCCCAGCATATTCCTAGCTCATGTGGTAATATTTTCTGACCGAACGTGCACGATAAGGTGCACTCTTCGCGCTCGGGTCCCAAGCAGCCACCGGTCTCCGCCGCTTGACTTTCTGTCAACAGAAACACAGCAATCTGACGAAATACCTTCGGCAAAAAACACCGAGGACGAACTAAACATGTGGCTGTAAATCTAGAGTTTGAGTCAGTCACTTCGTCTAAGCTGATTAACTTCAAACCACTTCGTCCGATACGCTATCGCCGACCGTTGCTCTTCTGTTTGTGGACACGAAATGTACAAGGAACGCGTGACGTGTGTCCACCTCTGGCAGCCAACTTCTGACGCAATAATGACCAGTTTTAGTATCAATAATACACCTACACAACTATAACTAATTTGTTTAATTTTCATCATATATTTATCTCTGACACGTGCTTTGGGAAACCGCCACGGGTCAGATTAGCTTAACGGTAGCAAGTTAAACTTATGTAACAGCGCGCCGTTCTGTCACTGATATTATCTGATGTTCGAGCCCTGGTACTGAGGTCTAGAAAGTTTTGTTTTCGGCCATTCAGAGTTTACAGGCCACTTTTTGACTAATCATCATTTGTAACTCGGAATTGACTCTCCGGCGCCTTACTTGTGGGTCTTTATGCGTCACATAGTGGCTTCATATAAAGAAAAGCGCGGGCAACACTTATCTTCTTGTACCGTTTCAAAAAAACATATTGTTGCCAGTTATTTGAAAATATATCACAAATTTTAAAATAAACTTGTCGTCAAGATAAAATATACCATCTTCCGATTTCACCAGAATTTCTGGTTACTCTCTTATACATTCTAAGATATGTGAGATTGTCCCTAATAGACGAGAAACGACGTGACTAGCGTACAAGATCTGGAAACGGGCGCCTTGCTGGTGTCTGGTCCGGAATGCCGATTTTACAGGGTGCAAATATGGTGAGAACGGAAACTCGAGAGAATGCATGCATCCGAAACAGGTGTCGTTCCAAAGTATTTGTGGAAATTCATTATTTTATGACAATTTGTGTCGTCTGTCTCCTTCACAAGTTCCAAGATGGATCTCACTTTTGCGAGTAGATCACAATATTGCTAATCTGTACGACCAGCTGTAAGTAGAGCCAGAAGCTTTGAAAAATTGGGTACTTTGAACTGTGGGCTGTGTTTTTCTTTTGTGGGCTTGCAACTGTCAGCTGTGTAGCAATGGGCACTTCTGACTCATTCAGATCTAAACTGAGATTGTCTGTTTTCTTGTTTTTTAACGGTTTGTGTGGGGGGAAGTTTTAATATACTACCGAAAAAAGAACTCCGAGTTGTTTTGTGGAAAGGCATGTTGCAGACGACGCCAACGCGAATTTGACGAGGATGGCCAAACGAGATGTTTGACGCGCATAATGATATTTCTAAATCTTACTGCTCAATGACATTGATTTTACAATCCTTTCTCCAGACGATAGGTGATTTCTCGTCTGTTCGAGCTTTTACTTTAATTTTGAATATCGCTTTCTTAACTGTATCTTCACTTTGCCAAAGTCTTCAAATTCACCTACAGTGTCGGTCACCATGCTGAAGTCAAAGTCTTTCTACGTTGTTCAGGTATTGTTGGGCACTGTTAACAATCCCTGACTAAACGAGAAATTCTTAAATTCAGTTACGCACTAATATAAAGACCCACATCCTCTAAAAGTTCAGAGTTGAGGCGAGGAACCAAATTCTCTATGAATTCTTCCCAACAGTTTCCAAGACACGGAAAGCTATTATCAAAATTGTACATTGGAGCTATGAAGGAATTGACCTTCCTATTTTAGAAACCTCATACATTCTTCCTTAAGTAACTGTCAACGTTTTCCTGTATATCCATACGTGTACTTTTATGCACAACAAAATGAAACATGAGCTGTTTCGCATTATCAGACAGAATGTAAGAAAAATACCTATATTTGCATGGACAGCAAAAAAAACTTCTAAATCGGGACATAGATTGATTTTCTATTGGCCAGTATGATAAATTGTCTCTCGGTATACTAGTAAAAATTGACCCCTCTCGGTACGTTCAGGACTCTGCCATGCTTAGCACAAATCGGCGCGGGAAAACACCGTTGCTGTATTTTTTGAAGGCAGCAACAAACCCATCGAAGATTGGATATCCCTGATGCGACACTTGGAAATCGGTGACATTCATTTTTCTAAAATCAGAGTTGTTATGCTTGGTCGTTAGATGGCTTCGAAGCGTACATGCGAGCTCTTCGGGGCTACCCGTGCGCTAGCCTCGTCCCCCTGCCAACATTTTTATAACATTCGCATATTTGTCATCAAGCTAAACATTAATCGAGCATTTTAGAGTACTCCTAACTCATTCCCACAGCTTCAGATCTCTTAATCTGTGACGGAATAACGTTCGTCTGGAGCCAAAATCATCGTCCTTCAGGTTACGTTCTCTGGCAGACGACAATTTGTGGTAGGAAGTCTGAGCGGTCTCCGAAGCCCGCCGGCCTAGCAGCGATACAAACAACTGCGATGATGGTTCAGTCGCCCAAACTCACATCCTGGGACTTAGCTTCGCGTCATCGGTTTGGAGGCTAAACTTCAAGCCAGCTATTAGCCTGTTTCGATCAGCGAGTCAAACACCTTTGAAGTCGTTCTCGGGAAACGGATTAACCCAGCTTTCTGCGACACATTACGTAAAACCTCATAAAGCTGAACAACAGGGGAAATTCTTTGATATATGCTACCATTACTTTTTGAAGCTCCACCCTTTGTCTATGAAATAATTCAACCCCTTGTTTTTAAAGGCCCCTGTGGCCACATTTCATTCGAAATGGTGAGGGCTTTTTCATAGACAGAAGTAGTTGTTGAAAGGGTCATTCTTCAGCATGGATAACTATGATGCAGTGTGCAGAAAACATCAAAACAAATGTTGATAATTTTGCTGCCTTTTTTTCCCAACTCTGTCAGTTACAAATTACAGTTCCATGGATCTCCCCACGTAAGTGGATGGCCGTTATCTCTCAATACGATCGCAGAAGTTTAAAATATACCAAGTTTTCTCATAATTGAAGTGACGATGTGAGCTAGCTGAGTGTAGCGCTAATAAAATCTAGAGTTGTTTTAATTAGGTATGAAATTAATGCCATTCATCGCGGTTGTAGAGTGGACCGGCCGCCATGCCACGAATCGTCATCTCGGTACCGGATACACGTCGGGGTAAATATGATCAATAACTTTGTGACAGTTACATCGAAATTACCATGGCAACAAGAGTAAGTAGATTTTGGTTAACTTTGTGTACCTTGGCGGGCGATAGAGTCTTGGGTTATCTGAAGATATTTACAGAATGAACGCTGGTAGAGATATTGACAGATGCGCGATTTGCCGAGGTATTACGGGAGTTGAACGCGCACAACAGAATGGCCTATCTAGACGGACGGGTTTACTAATACAACTGCTGGCAGGATTCTGTTTAAACTGTTTGTTGTACACTGTGTTGTGGGCACTGTATCTGTTTAGATTCCTCGAAGTTAAACATCGATTTGTACCATTAAGAGCCGTACTTGGAGCAACCTTAACGCCGTCACGTCAACGTGGCAGAGTTTTAGCTAATCGAAACATGCCTGTTTCACAAATTTAAGAGGCTGGGCAGAAATTTTAGACCATCTTCTTCGCTGCCCAAACTGTGAAGACCAACAATCAAACGTAACTCGGTATACTACATATTGTTCTTCCCCGTTCTGTAAAAAAAAACCTCCACATCACCGGATAGATGAGTACGGTCGAGAAAAAAAAACTCGCAATTTCTCGTCCTCAGGAAATTAAAAAAAAAATGACAGAACGTATTTTTATTTATCTCACAAAACTGAGCTATTACAAGGAAAAAGACAAGACAATTAGAAATAAACGACATATTTTGTCCATATATAGCCCACTGAAAGAACTTGGTACATATTTGTCACAGAGTTGAGCCTCCTTGAAAGAGACCAAAAATCGTACACGGTGGATGTTAAGTCATGGTTAAACTATCAGTTAGCATGTTCTTCTTGTTTTAAAAATAAATTATCGATATTTTGAGTCACGTGATAAAAAGATGCAGACTATAGTTTTCTTGTACGTGAAGTAAATAAAACGACTCAAATTCTTTGACAATAACGGTCGACATATGTATAACAGCTAAGACCGAACGCTGTACATGATAACATGTGTACACAGACTAAAAATAACACGGCTGGCTTTTTTAGCTCACCAGCGGACTGAGGGCGTACATACACATGTACCGACTCTGAAAGGAACGTACGCGACAAAACGGCTCTCTATGTTCAACCACACCTTTATATATGAAGAACTAATAAATACTCGCGAGTATAAATTTTTATCACCCTATAACATTTATGGCTGCCGAGCAGTACACGTGTCGACAAAACGCGCTTGTGGAGTGTTCCATCAACTTGTTAAACAGAAGCAGGAGAGAAAAAATAAGTTAAACACATATCATTTTCCTGTTTGTTGTCCGTTTTCAGCAAAAATAGTCTTTGTTTGAGGCAGTCTTCGGCCTATATGAAGAAACAAATATTCGAAGCATTCTGTCCAGTCTCGGAATGTAGCGAAATTTTTACATAACATAGAAATCTCATGTTCATTTCAGTACGAGTGTTGAAGTGCCAGTCATTAACTTCGGGAAAAAAAGCAGAAATCAAGTGCCAAATGTACATATTTCAAACTGAAATAGAATATTGTAAAACAATGCAGCAATTAGCGCGGACAATGTCAAGAAAAACATATTTCCCAAATGTTGAAAGTAAAGTCTGCAGCCTCGAGGTTGTACATCATCCTTAAGTAAATCATCAGCCGCTGGCCTTTGAGAGTGATATCCAGAATCCCAAGTTCGTGTAAGTTAGTCCGTTGGGCTAGGCGGCCCTGCAGAAACTCTAGTGGTCCCATTTTTTGGGTCTTCCATTAGTTGTGATATGCTCTTTACATTGTGTTCTTTTTTCCATTTCATGCGTCTGTTCTGGAACCAGATTTTGATCTGGCGTTCGCTCAGTCCCAGCGCGTGAGCGATTTCGATTCTCCGCCTTCGGGTGAGGTACCGATTGAAGTGGAATTCCTTTTCGAGTTCTAGTGTCTGGTACCGGGTGTAGGCCGTTCTGCTCCGCTTTGCCTCCATACCATTCGCACCTAGTTGCAAGAAACGAGGCAAACAAAAACATGACAGAAACTCGCATTAGACATTTTCGCAGCATGGATAACATGGGCGGCAGGTGACACTGAGGTCAGGCATTGGCTGGGAGCCGAACAATTTTTTTAACTCTGTTCTGATCTAAAGACTTTGGTATTGTCGTCACGCTGATATCATTAATCGTCAGGCGCGAAGTTTTGTTCTCTGGTAATTATGATTCCAACAGCTATGTGGGATCGCACGCATAGACGGGCACATATCATGGCGAACGTAACAGGAGCTATTATCTACCCCTCGTTTGTGGTTTTAGGACAACATAAATTGCGGCCAATTTTTGGAAGGTAAACATACCAACTTGACCTCATCTGTGACCATTGGGCTCCCAACGCTGTGTACGGCGGTTTAAGCCGGAAATGGTCATTTGTTGTAGTCCGGAAAAGGTTTGAGAATTTCGTGAGCGAGAGCAAAAATGCCTGACTGCTGAAGCGCGACCGTGCTAGACGTTCTGGCGTTGGGTCAGACCAGTTTAGAAACAGTTCCCCTACACGCACGTGGAATATTTGGCATGAAATTGCTGTTGATGATATTAAACTGAAATTTGATCTCGTGCTAATTTTAGATACGCTATCAAAATTATCGCAATGTTGTGGACGATAAAAGGGCGCCAAAGTGGACCAAAACATGTAAATTTCAGCATATTGTCGTCTGCATAGGGAAAAATTAAGTTGACAACTTGAAATTTGCTGAACGATACTGAAAATTGGTATCATAGTGCTTGTATCATACTGACTCGACGTCCAACAAATTTGTTGTGATTCGTTTTCGGAGATTGGAACAGGGGTGCTGTGACAGATCAGACGACAGACAACGAGGAACAAATCTGCCGTTCTCTTATCTCGCTTTGGGAAATGTTGTCAGTACGCATGCATCAATGAAAATTTCCAAAGATAGCAAAATTCTGATCAATTCGTCTGATAGAAATTGGTCAAAGATGCGCTCCTTGGGAAATTCTTCCAAAATCCGAACCATTTGCAGCAGAAATTGTTGATTTTTTTTCGAAACTATCATGGTTTGCCCAATGAATGGCGTTCGGTGCTACTGTGTTACGTCGGAGGAATTAATGGCATTTGAAATAAATCTTGGAATATAATAAATCTAAAGGAAGCACTCGGAATGACCATATGATTAAGTAAATGTGTTAATAGTATTCCCATGGTAGTTACAGCATAGCTTGGTAGTTGGTACCGGCTTGCGTTGTGATGCATGCTCATTGACAAGGGCCTAGGAGAACACAAATCGACCAAGCGCGTTTTCTTACGTGCTCAGTTGTGAATATTTCCCCCTCTGCTTGTGTCGTTACCCGGAAACTCACTTCGACTCAGCGTACAAACCGCCATCCGATGTTCTTGTGTATTTTGTGCAACATTCACAAGTAAAAGACTGCCCACTTGAGGAGGCTTGCTATCTGACGATTTACGCAGTACAAACACTGCCTGCCTATTCTAAGGCCTGCACGACAGATGTACGCATTGCGTATTGTTAAATTTAGCAATTCTGATCAATTTGAAGGAATAAGAGGAAAGGCATATAGCTGCTGATTTTGTCCCTATTTTTCGTTCCCATTTCTAATTTGCAAACCATAAAATTTCTGACTTTAGGGCACTCTCACCTGAACTCATGTGCATCTTTCTCATCCAGGGGTAAACCATTGAGTCGGACTGTGAGTTGACGGCGTTGTTGCTTGTGTTTTTGTCTGCCCCGCTCAGCCCGTTTGCCAGTCCATTTTCCAAGCTCGGAGAAGTCGACGGTGTGTTCCGGGCAGCGGATATCGGCGTGGACTCCATGTTCGCCGCGATATTGTAGGAGGTGTGCGTCGGGGTATGGGTGAGTCGGTTGCTGACCGGCGGTTGTAGGACGCTGGACTCTGTCGGGTAGTACGCAGTGTCATGCTGGTTTGTGTACTGGTAGCCCGCGTTGTAGTTTACCGTGGACGATGAAACAGGACTGTAATGTCGGTTACTCCCGTTGTAGTGCTGCACTTGAAAGTCCTGGCCATTTTGATATCGGCTCGTTAGCGACGAGTTCACAAAATACGAGCTCATTTGTCTTGTTTATTTGGGTGATTTGTGGCTCTTGACTCGCTCTAATGTCGATGATCGCCGTTCCCTATGATGAATTGTACTGAGAGGTAGAGCACACCCACCACAAGCTATAAAAACCAAATAAGGATAAATGGTTAGTCATGTGATCGCCGCAACCCAATCACATCTTAGAAAATTGACCCGGGGTCAACAGCATACACATGCTGCGCTGTTTTTAATATCGTGTTCACTAAGAAACAAAGGGAGATATTCTTGATAAAAATGTGTGTCATTTCAAAAAATAATATTTCGCGCGGCAAAAATTATCGTCTGGTGGCACAAATGATATAGGGAAAACAGATTCCTTCTGCTCGCAGTTTCCTAGCGACTGATCCACGCATTTTCAAGTCAACAGACAGAAAATCGGTTCAAATCAGCTGTAGTTACGCGCGTAACCGTACTAGTGGACGGCAACCGGCTATTCACAAACTCAATAAATGTCAAAATATCGTAAGCTGACTGGAAATCATTGTATCGTCTTACAAATTACTACTGACTCATGGCCCCGTGTTAGTCGAACGTAACTGCCACATTCCAAACGCTGCGCAGAGAAACGGCTCTACAGAGCGTCGTAAAACGGTATGGTTTATTGAAATTTGAAATGAGCCTCTTGCCGTAGATAAGTAGGTAGGATTACGACACGGCAAATAAAAACATTGGTTCGCACATATGAAGAAGGCAATAACTCCAACCGATGAAATATCTGCTCTACTGTCATCAAACTATAGTTTACGCACGTTTATCTCTGTCGTGTGATGTCCGCATTCCGTTGTATCAACAGTACCCGATGACAACCAGGCAACGATATCAAAATAATCGACAATCGGTTTATTGCCGGACCACAATTACCGCTCGATTTTATTTACAATTATAGAATAAGAATAAAATCTCTTAAAGTCAACCGCTCTGTCGATACTGCACGGTTTTGTAACTATTACGGTTTTTTACGCTTAAGTACTAAACGGGCAAATATTAAGCTTAGTAATTTTTTAAAACATTGTTATTTTGTGTGCTTTTTTAAAAAATCGTCCGCTCTCTTAAAAGTATTTTGAAATGAAAAGTCTTATCACTTCAAATTGCAATATGCGGTGTTACCGTTTACAAATCAATTCAAGTGCGGACAAGAATTCAATTGTCAACAGCAAATATTATGTAGTGCGCATATGCGAGCTCTGTGATTGACTAATTTAATACTGGGCATATATTTCGACGGGATGTTTTGCTGGTGGAATAAGAAAGTGCAATTTACAAAGAGAGCATAAAGATCATAAGGAACAGATAACGGATCTACAAGAACTGCAAATCGTGAACATATATTATTCTGTTTTTATTCTATATTTCTCACACTTCATTGCACATGGTTGTGATTCATTTTCGGATCTAATCAGACTGACACAAAAGTCATTAAAAATGTACGACTTTGGCGCGTTAATATCATATTGTTACGACAATGAGCCGTGTTGACAATCATCCCTATGATTGACGAGTTTGACAGGCATCATCCAGATGACACAATTGTCATGCGCCGACATATCACACGCCATGTACTATGATCAAAAAGCCATGTAGCTGTAGCCTTTGTTGATTTTTTCCACTATTTTTGTTTTTAATGTCAACTATTTCGTATTCCACTCCCCAAAGCATGTCTATGTACGCACACAGTGTTCAATTGTCAGCTCAGTCTGTAATGTTTAGGCGTTGTTATTGTTGACAAGTAAATTCTGGAGCGGACTGGAATTCAAACATAAACAATGACAGTGCATTTTACAAGAATATACGCTGTGTTGACAAGCTGAATACTTGATATTTCAGCATGCTTTGCAAGGTAGATTGAGAACTTGGTGTTGACATACAAAACAAAAACAAAATTATAATTCATCGAAGGTTACGGCTAGTGTCCCTATCGCTCTCTGATTAGTGGATAGTAGACAGGAAGATAGGCAAAAATGTTCCATTTGAAACACAGAGAGACAAACAGGTGGATGATCACACGGAAGGAAAGATAAACAGCGATAGACGGTAAGAAAGTTAGTCGACAGAAAGACCGAGAGAGGAGAAAGGGAGGGAGGGAGAGACAGAGACACAGGAAAAGGGATTTCAGGCAAAAGGAGGGAGAGGGGTAGTAGAAACAAGCAAATTATACTGCTATACAAATAAATAAAAGACAATTTGTTTGAACGGAAAAATTTTTCACTGTGAATTGCCATGAAATTGCGTTCATCACAAGAAATAGCGAAAAGTATGACATGATGAAAGCGAACTCGCGGAAATAAATAATAGCATTTCCTGATCGATGCTATTCTAGCTCGTGATATATATGATATGAACCCATTAATACGTGCATCGATGAAAGTCTAGAAGGACACTTTTCGCACTGAAATCAGATAGATCTGTAAAACAGATAAGAAGAGATTCCGCTGTGAGCAGACAGGATAAATCTCGCGATTAAGATACACATGTATATTGTGTGATTGAACTATTGTTCTTAGTGTCTGCCTTTTCATACTGTGTACCTGTTAGTATGCAAGCATTAATTTCTCTTGTAAAGGGAATTGTTTCGGGTGCAATTTTCAGTAATGGAGGTTTTGATTGTTTTCACAAAATATCCAATTACGGTGGTTGGCAATAAAACGACATTTTTAATTCGTTCATTTTTTTGCTTATCAGCGGAGATAAACGTTAAGACCTCTGTTGGTCATTAAGGAATGCAGTAAGTCATTAAAAGAAACCAAACCATCAAGGGGTCACTGCCAGATTGTTCTTTAAGTACCAGAGTAAAGATTATAACGTCTTGAAGAAGACGAGCTGCTGATATTTTTTCCTATTTTCTTAGCGCTTTTCTTGAACCGTCTGCGTTAAAGTTTTTGAAGCGGTATAAGCTTTTCTTCTACCAAACATATTGTAGCACGACGTTCCCCGTTTCCGGGTTTTAACTTAATTTGAAAAAATAGCGTTAAAAAAAATACCACGTGTTTTCATTGACTCCCCGGAAATAGCGTAGGTTGGTCTGGTTGTTTTTTTTTATTTTTGGGTGACTCTTAAAAAATATAGTTTTGCAAATAATGCGGGACTTTTTTAAAATGCGGAAACGAAGTTTATGGTCGGGGGATTTTAAATAAGATACGTCGGGTGACAGGAAGCACACATATTTTTTTTGGCCGTAGCGACTAAAAGTGCCCGAAGCTAGAGAAGTCGACATATACTCCTATTTTCAAACATCGCCATAGTCATATTTGAACAATCACACCTACTTCCTCGTAACACTAACAATGCGGACAGCTTTTTAATCTCAGGGGGCGGGAAAATGTAATGAAAATATAAAAGTGAACATTTTTCAAAATTCTGTAATTTTTTTTAGATGATCGAGAAATTTAGAGATACAATTTAGGGGTAGTAATAGACTACCATCCTTCAGTACATTATATATTCACATTTTAGTCACGGTGTATTTCAAGAGACAGAAGTACATGCTTAAATTTTCCACGCTTGAAGTTGTCGTCAGCGGGGCAAATCCCACTTTTTGGTGAGATATGTAGTTTACCCAGGGATGCTACTTTAAAGTGGCTGCATTGCCATGGTTACCGAACTGAAAACATGGCAAGGAGATCTGCTGACGATTTCAGCAATTGCCTAGGTGTGTTTTTTTCTCGTTGTCCCTTTTGTTTTTCTGCGATTATCAATTTCCCCCTCCGTGACCAGTCATCCGTGAACTAGTAAATGAATTGCCGCGTTATTGCCCAGGGGCTATAAATTATACGGAGGTACTATTATCGTTTTCGCAGACGATCTACGACCTTTGAACTTTGACCTTCAATCGTATCGCTCTTCAGAAACGAAAACACCACAATGCCCGTGTGTATCCAACAGTGATGGGAAGCGAATTGACCTCGTTTACCGAGCACAACAGAACAGGAACGATTTAGGAAAACTCTACTGAAAAGTGACTCAATATTTTTGAAGTTTGGCATGCCATTTATGCAAGTGGTAGTTTGGAAATTTGTGGATGATTAAACGCGAGTGATGTATTTTTTCTGCAAAGTCTGTATCGCAGCGTCATGGATGGTAATTAATCGTACCGGCATAAAGATTTTCGATTCAGAAATTCGGAAATCGATGACAAAAATAGAACTATTTTTCGGATCGCTGCATTTACTTGAAAAGAAGTACATGTCCACAATTGAAAAATGTCAAATATCAATGATGCTGCCGTTCTTTCGATAAGGTTTGATTTCCGTGCGGATTCCTGGCAAAACCTGTGTGTCTTTTGATAGTTTTGCTGCTCAAAACGGTAGTTTAACAGGCGTAGCTATTCTGACCGTGTAGTGAACGAACGTGTAGCAGTCTTTCATTGTTTCGTTTAAATCTTAAAAAAGAAGTGGGATTTGCAGTGTGTGCTGCAGCGCGGGAACTGAAATACACACACTACGATAAGAGTTTAATTTGAGACCAATTTCTAAAGCAAGATGTTCGTCCGCGCTACGACGCTGCTGCCATGGCAACAAGGACTTAAAAAGCCACCAAAGTATACCGTCAAATTTTGACGGAAACTGGTAAAATTATCATTCTAAAAATGTTAGCTTCATTACGCGATCAGCAGATAATTCGTTTAATTTCTTGTAAATGTCGTGATCGGAAAGCTTGTCACTTAAAGAGGGTGTAGAAAATATCATGCCGATAACACATCTTCATAACCGCTTTTGACCACCCGGGTCATGTTACCTAGGTTACAATGTCACCAAATCCTTGTACGAAAATACATGAACCTTAAAATAATCAAATTCTTATGATGGCTTGACATCCAATTTTTGTTTATCCGGCAAAAATCGCCTGCATTGACATACAACAGAAGTGCATTTACTCATCTATAACAGAAAGTTTCCCAGTGACGTCATGCCGATGGCAGTTACAACGTCCAAGGGAGACTGATCCGTTAACCGCGGGGTGGGAGGAGGGGGGGGGGGGTAGTTCCCGAACCTTTATGTAGTGGGATATTGGTTATTCAGACATGACCCACGTCACCTTTCAGATCGAGGCAGGACCACGTGGTCTAGGTCTCGCGTTGTTACTTTATGTTAAGGCTGCATGCGCCTCGAAATCGAATGGCAAACTTTTGCCCAAACTTTCATCAATGAAACTGTGAAACCATTCTCTTTCTAACTCATGACTAAAGTTTAGGATCACTGTGCAAAATTTGGTATTAGAGAAACGAAATACCTTAAATATACCTGCATTTGAAATTCAAAATGGCTGCCATTAATATTAACTATATGGGAAAAATACGTTTTTGCTTTCCACGATAAGAAGACGCTTAAAACTTTATTCTATCAAGAGCTTCAAAATTAGGCTACACAAGTGGTAGACCAGAAAATCACAGGATAGTAAAATTTGCAGTGGACTAGAAAAGTCAAGTAAAAAATTCAAAGTCCGAATTTACGCCCCGAGGCGCATTCTACCTTATGCTATATTAGATTATCCGGTAAACAGCGCCTTAAAGTTCGTCATAACGAGACCAGAGAGCAACAGTGCCTTTATGCATGCAAATACAAAATAAGATACGAGGAGGCAGACTATAGCCACGTAAAATAACTGTGGTACTTCACTGCTGCAATGCGCCATGAGGATAGACATTCGGACCCATTTTTTTACAAAATTTTTTGGAGGTACCACTTTTTGGGGCTCATCATAAGCTTATATAATAAATAAAGTTTTCACCGGGTCAGTTTTGAGAAAAGGGAAACTATTATTTTACCCCACGGAGTTATCAATGAGGTGGCGGCCATTTTGAATTCCAAGAGCCGGGGATATGATATTGAATATTACTAGCACGGTGACCCATATTTTGTATTCTTAATTTCGAAAGGGGTTGGTTCTTTCAGGAAGCTGGAGCAAAAGCTTAAGTCTTTCAATTTCACGGCACGTACTACCTTGAGACAGAAAATGCTAAACGGTAAAAAAGATACAAAAGTGTAGCGTTACTTTGAAAAGCATACTGCTAATATATATTGCTGGCATGTTAATATATATATATATATATATATATATATATATATATATATATATATATATATATATATACTTGTCAGAGCTGATTTCCTTATACAATAACGGAAAATAAATATTCATTGGACACACCTTCACTTAAAAGTAATATTTCGAAGAAACAAACAAACTGTTCATCATCAATTGACTCTGAACGCAGCTTATCTAATTTCTTAAGGTATTCATCTGAGTGCAACTTTATGACTCAATATCACATTTAAGGACACATTGAATGTACTGAACGAGACGAACAACTGAAACCCGGTTAAACCTTAAAGGGATAGTGGCTGCAACTTTTGATAATAATGCCATATTATAATTGTTCCATAAAACAAGTACCTCTTTCCTCTCCCTAAAGTATGTGGAAATATTAAAGGTCAACGCCTTTACCTCTAACTTTTGATGTTTTTTTTCTCCATTTTTGTTTTGTATGTCAATTGCAAGTTCTTGTTCTACTCGCAAAAGCATGTTGAAACACCCGTTACAGTTAAGCTCGTCAGCACAGCGTCTATACGTGTAAAATACGCTGTTATTGTTAACATTTGAATTCTCGTCCGGACCAGAATTTACTTGTCAAAAATTACAATGCTGTCTACACATGTATATAGTCTGAGTTGACAAGCTGAATACCGTGTATCTCAACATGCTTTGACACATAGAACTCACAGCTATAGTTGACATCAAAAAATATGGAGAAAAAATCATCCTAAGTTACATCTAAGCCTACTGGCCCTTTAACCAATATACATCAATAAGTAGTGTACAACGACCAATCATATTGTTTCACACAATTCTGCTCTGGACTAGAAGTTAGTTAGAAATTCCAAGATAACTGTACACCACATACATGATGCTTTAATAAGTCAACAATTAGATTTTCTTCAGCTCAATTTTCGTAGCAGAAAAAAGAAACCGCATCTCACAATCATGAAACGAAGGCTTAGAAAACAAATCAAAAGTTACAGCAAAATTAACATTAAAAAGAAAAGAGTTTAGGTCTTTTGAAAGTCAAGACTAGTGATGGCTGTTGTAGCATATAAAAAATAGACTGTAAAAATAGTTATACTGTCTAATAAAAAAGAAATAATCTGCGATTTTGTTTTTTCAAGCGGAAAGCTAAATATTGATAGACTGTAATGAAAAGGGGTCGTCCATCATTTGATCGCTCGAGAAACCATTCATGCAGACACCAATACAGGATGAACAGACTTCAAACACAGATGCAATATTCACTCCACAAAAATGGTAGATTTTATGACAGATAGGTGATAGATAGGTATACAGATGACTGAATGTTAATATCTTTCATGTAGTCACAAATGCACATGTATACGTATGCACCATGCATGCCTACATATAATCAAAACATGTATATTCGCACACACATACATACATACATACATACATACATACATACATACATACATACATACATACATACATACATACATACATACATACATACATACATACATACATACATACATACATACATACATACATAATACATACATACATACATACATACATACATACATAGATGCATGCATGCATGCATGCATGCATGCATACATACATACATACATACATACATACATACATACATACATACATACATACATACATACATACATACATACCTACCTACCTACCTACCTACCTACCTACCTACCTACCTACCTACCTACATACATACATACATACATACATACATACATACATACATACATACATACATACATACATACATACATACACCTCACAACACAGACAGAAATCCAAACCATCGCACCATCGATGAACGAGATAACTTGCAGTGTACGTACTATGATGCTTTACTAGAAGTGTAAGAAGAAGAAGAAAAATATGAATGTCTATCTTCAACGGAATGAGTCAAAGATTTATTTTGAAATTGAGATGAGAAAAGTTACGCACAAATACACACACTGCCATAATGTTGACTGTGGATCATAAACATACATGAAAACACACAAACAGGTGGAGGTGATAGGAAAGTTTTGCTACTCCAATGATATAGCTGACGGTGTTAATTCAGGGGAGTTGCTTACAAGTTGATATTTATTACTTGTAGGAATGCTTAGGGTTTTATATTGTTTTCTCATTCGAGGCCGTCTTTCGAGAGTCGTTCTTATTTTTACGTGTGAAACTGCAAATCTCAAAGTAATTAGGGTTAGGGATTTTGCAATTACCGCCAAGTCAAGTAGGCACACTGGTGTGAGATTGTCAGAAATGTCGAACACCTCTGCGGAAAGGTGTTTCAAATGCAAGTTTTTTTTGTGGGGTGGGGAGGGTCGGAGACACTGAAGTGACAAGGAGGAAAAGGAGGAACATTCCAATACAAAACGTTCAGAAGTCATCAATGTTTCAGAAAAAGAAAACAAATACAATGAAAAGCGAGGAAGAACATTATTGCAACTAGATTATAAATGACACAGTAAACTGTGCTACTACCTTTGTATATGTATAGTGGTTTAAGTGGGATTAAGGAGATAACATAAGAAGCATAACGAAATGAGATGCGTAAACACCCACTCCTCATGATCGATAATACACAGACGTCAGTTCTGCTTGTTTAATATTTAACGAAATATTGCTGTTCTCCGGAGGAGTAAGCCGCTATTTTTTTGCGATGACCAATCAGACTCCACCACAGCACCCTTCACAGCTATCTCTCCACTGAAATTCCGTCGACCACTATTGGCTCCAATATTTTGATACCGGTATTTCGCTTGATACAAATCTTAGATTATAACCTGCTGGTTTTGAAGACCAATTCTAATCACATATAATTAATGAATGATCTCTCTCTCCCTCTCTCTCTCTCTCTCTCTCTCTCTCTCTCTCTCTCTCTCTCTCTCTCTCTCTCTCTCTCTCTCTCTCTCTCTCTCTGCAGATTTATATCGGTGCCGGGGGCGGGCGACAAGAAAAGTCCTCACCAGCGTCACGGCCACGACTCAACAAAGCGTATGTATTGCAAATTCTGTGTCGTGAATCTTGTCTGTTTTTTTCCGATCATGTAATTTTCTCTGTTACGGTTGATACACGTATAAGACTTTCAGACATATCAATATTCCAAAAGCAGTTTGAATAAAAGATGTGACATTTCTCTGAAGATGAAGACGTCAGCTTCAGTGAGATCTGGTTATTTATTTGGAGGTATATGGGTGACCTTCCTGTGCCCAATTCAACTCTCGTCAGTTTGCCGAGGCAAAATCGAAATCTTCGCCTGACTAGTTATATAGAGCTGCGCTCTGGCGGCCTGGCAAAACTCTGGCAATTTTCGGAATTTCTGTGACTTCTGCGAACGCAGAATTATATATGATCACAACAAAATCATCTCAAATGGGAGATAATTTGGAACTTCTGGTATTAGAGTGCAAGCCAGGTTTTGTAAGTTATTTTTTCCTCACATGGTTACAGACGACAACGATGATGTTACAGATATTTTTACAGCAGACGATTTACGTTTACGAGATCTTTTTAAAGTACGCTTTACCTTTCCATAAAATTCTAGCAAAAGAAGAAACAAGCATTGAAAACTCTGTCTTGCAGACAAGTTAATTCAATCCGTAATGCATCTCACGCCTGTCGACGTCTGCAAGTGCCTAAAAATAGCTTAGACAGACATCGCAAATTTAGGAATTTGAAGTATACATAGCCCCTATGTATACTCAGAAGCTACCCTTGATGAAATCAGAAATATTTGGCCAGCGACATTTATGATTTGTTACCATAAAAAGCAAGACCACCTACGCGACAGACGGTGCTATATTTTCTCTGTTATGAGAAATACTTTCTTAAAATAAACAACGAATGAAATTATTATTTGTGCACAGGAATATCAGTGTCAAATTTGACCCCGCTTCAAGCGTGCCGAGGTTGACGATGGTTTGAGCAACCGCTAACCTTATCGATGTACATTTTTGGTGGACACTACAAGTTTGTCATGCTGTTAGTAGTATTTTCTGTCTTTTAAAGGAGCCGAAGTCGTATTTTGTGGATCACTCTCTCAGCAAGTCCCGACTCAAAGGATATGAACCATATAATAGTCTTTTCGCATGTTGCGATGAGTTGTGACAAAAAAA
Organism: Ptychodera flava; assembly: GCF_041260155.1. NCBI lineage: Eukaryota > Metazoa > Hemichordata > Enteropneusta > Ptychoderidae > Ptychodera > Ptychodera flava. Next base: position 5,447,887 of record NW_027248277.1, read on the forward strand.
TACCGCCAAAAGATGAACTCCCCTTCAACAGCTATATGCAACAATTAAATAGTGAGCATTTCACAAAATAAACTCATAGTTCATACACGATTTGACATTTCTGAATTTTATAAACACAGAATAAAGTCCAAAGAATTAATAGAGTTATTTAAATAACCCGACTTGACTGGTGTGTCCATTTTATCTGTGTATTTAGCGAACAGCCTTTCCTCGGTGTTTCCAAAGATGGCGGTTTTTAAATGGATCTGTCTATTCTAACACCTTTCTTGCACTGAGAATGTGGTCAAACAAAAATGCACCTAATTCTATGGTGTTTACGCTGTCTGTTTACTTTGACATAATTTACAACGATGACGTATTCTAGCTGTAGGGAAGTCCCAGCTACAGACAGCAAAGCCAAGATGTGTGAAGATGCACAGTCCTTAAACCATGCGCCAAAGAAGGATGCCAAAACTTTCAAAATCTTGACCTAACAACAACAAAGCACAGCCTCAGGCTCCATATGTCAGGCCACTTTATATTTGTTATCCTAATTAAACTAAAGCTGTATTAGCAGTAACTTTGAACCATCATCCAGTATTTTTCTTCTTTCTGTTTGATAAAGCCTTCTTGTTCTAGTCTAAGAAACCTAGTATTCGCCGTCCAAGACACCATATAACTGTGTTTGTTCAATAATAGTTTATAAGAAGTGTCAAATGCACTTGTTAACTTCTGACTGTTAGTCCGGAGTAAATTCATTTGTCAATATTAAAACTGCCTGTACTTTGTCCTTTAGAAGAGGAATAAGAATGTATTTGTTGTTCGGAAGGAAAATAATAACGATATTATCAAAAGCACCCATTATGAGTAAGTTTATCGGCGCAATAAAACTGAGTTATCTGTAATTTTATTTTCTTTCGTGCAAATATCTCGTTATAACCCCACTCGATTGATGGCAGTCGATGCGAGCAGTTTTTTGACCAAGTGTAGACTTTTTGTTGTATGACTGTTTTACTTGTGTGATACTGTACCACTAAGCGTACACAGTCTGCTCAAAGCCAAATCGTACAGCCAAGAGAAAAGTGGTTTTTTTTGCAATAGGAATAATAAAAGTAGTTTAGAGCTCTGTACAATCCTGGAGTTTACTAATGCCATAAATTCAGCGCATTTTTGCCGTCTGCTCAGTGCATGACACAGGGCGTGTTTCAAGTTAAAATTACGTGTTCCTTTCGCCGGAACATGCGCCTACTTTTAAAGTGAAACGTGCCGCGACATAGCCATGGGATCCGCTACAGGGGCTTTCAATATCGTAGAGCCGTAAAAGGGTAATTACTTTGCAGAGGTCAAAGTTTAATGAAGCCGGAGATGCCAAGGCTATGTAATGCGGTGTCGTAGATTGAACTACACGTCATATGGAATGTAGTTAGTCATTCTGTCATCAGTAAGATGTTCCCTCTTTTTACGCTCAAACATTCGAATCCTTCTTGAGGAAATAGTATGGCTGAAGGCGGTACAGCTGTGGCCATTGTTTTAATCGACTTAGGAGCTGTTCAGAAAATTATTAGTTTTTGTAATTAATCGAAGTTCGCCTGTAACTTGTTTCTTAATTAACGAACGTGTGATCCCCCCCCTCGACGTACCGTTTGTTAATTCATCTGTGCGTTCTTCAAACCAACGAAGGTATCAAAGCTACTTGAGTAAAATTTATATTAATTCATCCCCATATTAGACTGCCTGTCCGACGAACAAACCACGAAGTCTCACATTCGTCCCTAATTGATGAGTATACTTCGCGACTAACCTGTCATTGCTGTCTGTGTCAGGCAAATCTGTACGTGGTGTTGCCAGATATCGCGCGCAGACGACAATTTTTGTACATCAACTCCCGCCAAAAATGAGAACTTGAACGTTGTTCTGTTTACTGGTTAGCTCATCATAGAAGCTAGGCTATCTTTTTGCACAATCAGTTGGTCTACACGATCGGGTCAGTCTTTCCCTCACTTGGTCAGTAGGTCAAACCCTCTGTCAATCTTTTCAGTCGCCATGTTTGTTTTCATTCACCCTGTCAACAAATGAGGTGACTAAAACACAAATCAGTTATTGTCGTCCAGTCTCCTTGGAAGCCAAAACGAGCCCTTGGTGTCAGTGTTCTTATTTACGAGTGATAGCCGGGACAACAAAGATTTCGATAAAGCTTAGGTCACAATACAAGATTATCTACCAAAATTAATCAAAATAAGCGGAAATATTCGCCTTTACTTTGTGACATCCGACCCTCTTCTTTGCGTTATCGGATGGCAATGCCAAGCGAGGGCAGAACGAACACGAAGCAAATTTGTACCAGGAAAAGGGAAATATCACTCTCAATTAAGTGACGTCATAGTACGTTTATTAGTTGTAAAATGTACTCCACTAAAAATCCATGCCTTTTGTCGCGAATTCAATGAAAATTTTACAAAGCTGAAAATTTTAAGTCTCACATTTTCAAATGTTATTTGAATATGTGCCTAGACTTCTGCCGAGTGAACAACTATTTGCTAAATATAACAAAACAATGTTTGTATTTTAAACTAGCTAAAATGCTTAGGTTCTAAACTTGCTCTGTTAAAACAGCGTCAAAAAAGTTTAAGCAGAATTTCATCCTACCGTGTATGATGAAAAAATGAGTGATGCGTGTGCATTTTATGATCTGATGTGCAGTCTGTGACAGTGACAAAAGCCTGTGGACAAAACAACTCGTTTACACATAAACATTACTGAAAATGTCTGCTGAGTGCACAAATAAACTATTGTTATATTTAAGAAAATTATAAAAATAAATAGACGAAAACCGAACCACTTCAATAAAACAATGATTGAAAATGTTTCAGAAATGTTAGTGGTTATGAACCCGTAAAATGACGAAAGTAACTCAGATTTTACGAGCACGGCTTAAAAATAGCCCATATTATCGACTGCATTCCTCACAACTTGATCTTTTCACATAAGTATCAGGGATGATTGTTTAATTGTACCTTATTCTTCGCTAAGCAGTCATTTCACTCCCATGAGTGTAATTTTCAATCGTGGACCATCGATTAAACATTTGTCACACTACAGGAACAGCAAGTACGAACCGTCTGACGAATGTCTGCAAATCCCGTGGTGTACCCTCGAACGACACGTCGCAAGCGTCTCTCATTCTGATGTTCGTGCACCCCTCTCTGTCACTGCTATACTGTTACCTTGTTTGGTCTTTTTGTATGTTTGTTTGCCCGAATATTCGCCAATTTTGCCTACCTTTCTGACATACTGCCTGCCTCAGAGCCTGAGAACCACAAGACACATGCCTTATCTAGTGCCAGTTTAACAAGGGTGATTGTCCTTTCTGCACCGCAAATGTCACAGATTCGCTATCTTTGTGACTATCTGTCTACATTTTTCTTTGTCGGCAATTTGCCTGTCTGTCTGTCTGTGTGGCTATCTCTTTTCATTTTCTGCTTTCCCGTCTGGTTTTCGTCTTGCTGTCTGTTTCAGGCTACGTATATATATTATATATATATAATATATATATATATATATATATATATATATAATATATATATATATATATATATATATATATATACCGTTCGTCCTCATTTTCGCTTATCCGTCAAAACCCACCCGCCCGAACAGTCGACCAACCGGCAGGTTTTCGCGCCAGAAATATCGACGCACATACCATCATTAATTTGAAATTTCTCAGAACCAATCAACGATAATATCTTTAGCATTTCGATTCTAGCAGAAGATCCTGAAAAAATGTGAAAAAAATCGCAGACGACAAAATCTAACTGTCGTGAGAAATTTTTGTACTGAACAATCCATGAGGTGAGTTTTATTCAATGATTTACGTAATGGTCGACGCGGATCACTTATTTCTCAGTGAATGGGATTAGCCGCTATCCTCTGTTTAAAGCGCTAGTTCTCGCCTGTGTCAAAATTAGTTTTGTTCATTGTCTGTTTTCAAATCTAAACCTCAACTGTGACGGACAACCTTAATAAAATAGACAAGGAACAGTAAAAAGAAATAAAAAGTTTTAACATGGGAATTCACAAACTCAAATTATTTCTATAAACTGTCGTCTTTCCGTAGCACACTTTGAAATCAACCATGCTTCATATTTATATACACGCATATGTGCATGGAAAATTTCTGCTACCTATCAATTGGTCTATTTTTGTAAACTGCATTTATCGTCTGCCCATTTGCTTAATAGATGTTTATTCTCCTGTCCAATATCAATCCATCATTCGCCATTCCCCCACTCACAAAAACACATGGCTGCCTGTTCACACAAGTTGCTACCTAACCAGTATGTACAATGCCAGCAAACATCTATCTATCTATCTATCTATCTATCTATCTATCTATCTATCTATCTATCTATCTATCTATCTATCTATCTATCTATCTATCTATCTATCTATCTATCTATCTATCTATCTATCTACCTACCTATCTATCTATCTATCTATCTTCCTAACAAGCTTGCCAGCTATCAGTGGATCTAATTATCGACTGTTTGTCTACCTGTCTATATTCTCTGTCTCTATCTGTGTCTATCTATCTATCTTTCTGCCTGTACGCTCGCGTTTGGCTTCTCCGCGACATAATACGTGTATGTTTATTACTGTCTGTGTGCGTCTGTCAATCTTGTCATCTATTTAAATCTCCAATCACTTTCTCAGTTTGGCTGATGAGCCTTCTCCGTGTATTTTCCAGGCCATCAAATGTATTTTGCGTTCTTGCTGGCCTGTCGATCCCTCTGCTGTTTACGTGTATGCTTGACGTATTTCTGTCAGAAGAGGGTTGTTAGACTACAAGTGTAAAGCAATGTATGTGCTTGCCATTAGCACGCTGTTAGGTATTCATGTATGTATGTAGGTATATCGTCCAATTTGTCTTTTGCTTTGTCAATTGTTCGGACGTGTAACACCGTCATGTTGTCGACCAGGTTGCGTCGCTGCTATTTCTGCCTCAAAGATTAGTCAGAACTGTCTTTTATCTGACAGCTGGTCAAATTTTCGTCTGTTTGCCATTTTGCTACTCCTTTATTTCTCGTATCTATCGCGGCCCATAGCTGTCCGCTCAAGAGGTTATGAATCCATCACCCGTATAAGTTCAAGCGTTAAGGCGCGGGCTTTTGATCGAGCTGTCGTTTGGAGGACAAGGCGCAGCTCGTGGAGTGCAAACAATCGAGTGCGTCTGAAAGTGATATTTCGAGTTTCGAGGGCTTCAAAGGTAAGCCACTTCGAACAACGATATGTGTAAAATGGCCGCATATGTAAACAGCAGATGAATCAGTCGGAATCCACAAGGAGGAAGCTGGCACGCAGATGTTGTCGTGTATTATTCGCGCGCAGGCTCTGAACAGCAAATGTTTTTACCTGCTTTTGTTCGATAATAGTCAAAAACTTTCGGTAGACTTTCGTTAGCGTGGCTATTCGTAGATAACCTCCTTTGTAAGCGAACAGTACACTAAATGCCCAAGCAACTGTACAGGCTGACAACATCCACCGTTTCCATGAAGTAATTCCCGCCAAAACGATAGACAAATTTTGCAAAAACTCTCAAATTTTGAGCGTATGTTTGATCAAATCATTAACTAGGATCACTTTGACACTATGTCATCAAAATTGTTGAAATAAAAACTATATTTATGACATCTAGATTTGCTCAGTGGCGTGCACGTGACATAGCCAACGACAGGAACGCAATAACGAGACTCTTAGAAAATATATCGACGGTCACAAATCAAAAAGCGATTTTGTAGCCATAAATTTCAAAAGACTGAAATTGATATCTTAGAAAATAATGGATACTTACTGAATGGCTTCGTACTAACGTTCGGATTTGGTTCTGAAAAGCTTTAAATTCCAGTTTTAAAAGCGTTGACAGCGAAGGTCGTTGTAACTAACACACTGTTGGCTACAGTGGCATCGTGTTTGCGTTGCAAACCCCACCGTTTTGTTCGGTGAGTCGACGAGGCACCCCAGGCAGGTATAGGGTCCCTGTGATTGGCTGAGCGCGGCCATTTACATTTTCATGGTTAATTAAGGTGACTGCTGGCTTCTAGGGGGAGATCAAAACGCCGATGCATATTTAGCGCATTCGAATCTCGGGACAATCTGTCAAGCTTGATTGAAAGCGCCGAGCTTCGCCACCGACGGAGGTTATACTTACACTTTTTACTTCGTACTTAAACGGGGTCTCCGGGAAGCTAGCTTTGACAGAGAGCGGTTAATTTTTGCTACTTTTTAGCTGGAGGCGAACAAATGCCTATGTTTTACAAATGACTCGGCAATATTCCATGCGTTTCTGTAATTGAGGTACCAATGGCGGTCATCAAATGAACGTTTTTATTACTTTTTCAGGGCCCCAATAAATCGCCGGGAAAACGGTCCACGCACCCCCGTCAACTTTTATACCCACGTATGTTTTACACGGCACTGGAGACACATTCGCCAGTCGCTAAAATTATGATAATCGCCGTAAAATTGGACGTAGCCGGAGTCGTTCAGTGGGATCTGCATTTAAAGCTCTTTTTCAAAGTGCTAAAATACACCGGCCTTGTAAATTTTCCGTGAGTTAAACTAATAGTCGTAATTCAGCGATTTAAAGTTTGGTTTTTTATGTTTACAGCGATCGGTTAGGGTAACTTCCGGGTTCGCAGATGTTTGCACATATTTTTATAGGAGTAAATTCGTTTTGTGCCTTCCAAACAAACAGATTCAGCTTAAGACAACATGATGAGATCAGTATTTTAAGAGTGGTCTAATATTTAAGCTTATACCTATAGATATCAGAGGTATCTGGCTGCAGCACTTCATAAACAATGGTAACTGATATTGAAACATATGTGCTTGAAATGACTTTTCATGATAGGAGTGTTATGATGAACTCATGTTTAGGAGACATTCAGACATTCAATTATTACTCTCGAGTCGATAACAGGTAGAGAGACAGACTTAAATATATACATAGATAGATAGATAGATATATACATACTACATACTAATACATGCAGAGAAAACGAACAAAAGGGTGAACTCAGTAGTTAACGTTTAAACAAAATTTATTACGAAAATAAAACTTATTGCTAAGTCAGGGATAGAGTACAAGCTTTAAAAGTGTACAGACTACTTATCTCAGCTGGGACGGCAAAGCTCCAGTCTCAGAGTTGTAACAGTCAGTCAAATGAATGAACAGTCCTTTGGCTCGCAGGCTTGAAGCTGCACAAAGTCCACAGTATAAATCCAGCGTTGACAGTGAAGGTCTTGAAAAGTCTTGAGAATGACTACTGCTGGAGTTTAGTAACACACAAGAGACACGATCCCAAAAGTCTGACTGGAAGCTGAGCACGTCCCTTTTATAAAGGCATATAAGAACAATCTAGAACTTTTATTGACATGCTAATTACTGTTCTAAATTATCTCCCTTACACAACTAATCAACTTTCCAGAACATTCCAAACATGACTAATTGAATTCAAGGTTGTTAGGTCATCAAGGGCAGTGACCTTGAGAATGTTCTAGACTAATTGAACTCAGGTCATGATGAGTGTGGGGTAAATGACCTACATAACACACCCCCTCTTCAAAAAAAGAAATTTTTCAAAGAAAAATCTTTCTTTTACAATGTAATCTTGAAAAGATTTAAGTACTCAAAATTTTTTTACTCTAAAGTAAAATTTCTTGAAAGTGAACAACAATAAACTCTAAATACGAGAGAGACAGTCTGCAATTAAATTGTCTCTGCCTTGATATGTCTAATATCAAGATTAAACTCCTGTAACATTAAACTCCATCTTAGCAATCTCTGATTTTTGCCTTTAAATTTCTGCAGAAAAACAAGAGGGTTTGTGATCAATATAAACCACTATTGGCTGATTTGAAGAAGTAACATAAACTTCAAAATGCTGTAAAGCTAATATCAAAGATAAACACTCTTTTTCAATTGTAGAGTAGTTTCTCTGGGATTTGTTAAATTTGCGTGAAAAATAGCAAACAGGATGATCTACACCATGACTATCCTCTTGCAATAAAACAGCACCAGCAGCCGTATCACTAGCATCCACAGCTAATTTGAATGACAAAGTGAAATCTGGTGCAGACAACACTGGAGCACTTTGCAGTATGGCTTTAAGTGTATCAAATGCCTGTTGGCATTGCTCTGACCAAACAAACTTTACTTTCTTTTTAAGTAAGTTAGTCAAAGGCTCAGTAATTGTGGAGAAATTTGGACAGAATTTTCTGTAGTAACCAGCCATACCGAGAAAGCGCATCAGTTGTCGTTTGCAGTTTGGTATGGGAAAACTTGAAATGGCACTGATTTTGGCATCAACAGGTTTTACCTCACCCTGTCCTACAGTATGTCCGAGGTAAGTTACCCTCGCCCAACCAAACTCAGATTTGGCAAGGTTGACAGTCAACATTGCTTTACTCAGTCTCTCAAAGAACTTCCGCATGAGCTTGATGTGTTCCTCCCAGGTGTCACTATACAGGACGACGTCGTCAACGTAAGCTGCACACCCGTCTAGCCCGGATATGACGTCGTTGATCATCCGTTGGAACGTTGCCGGAGAGTTCTTCATTCCGAATGGCATCACCTTGTACTGGAACAATCCGTCTGGTGTAACAAAGGCGGATATTTCACGAGCACGATCCGTCAGAGGGACTTGCCAAAATCCCTTCAGTAGGTCAAATTTTGTCACATACTTGGCTTTTCCCACTCGGTCGATGCAGTCATCAATCCTCGGGATTGGGAAAGTGTCTGTCTTTGTTAAAGTGTTGACCTTCCTAAAGTCCGTGCACATACGATAACTGTGATCTGATTTGGGAACAAGTATGCACGGCGAACTCCAGTTACTTTTACTGGGTTCAATAAAGTCATTGTCCAGCAGGTATTTGACTTCTTCCTGGAGATATTTCGCTTTTGTTGGATTCAGTCTGTATGGATGTTGTTTTACAGGCTTACTGTCCCCAACATCAACGTCGTGATAGATGACGTTTGTCCTCGTTGGAACATCTTGAAACAGGTGTTTATATTCGTGGAGCAGTTCTTTCACCTGTTGTTGTTGTCCTGGCTGGAGGTGTGCCAACTTTGTAGACTCCAGCTTCTCCAGGATTTCTGAGTTCTGAAGCTTGACCGAGCCCAGCTTTGAGTTTAGAGTATTTTCACTCAAGTCAGTTTCAGTATCACTATCTTCATAATGGCTTGAACTGACTGCACTGACAGGCTGAGTTATAGTAGGATTATCCCTATCCAAATATGGCTTAAGCATATTTATGTGACATAGCTGTTTTTGTTTTCGCCTGTCAGGTGTTATTATGATGTAATTTAAATCACTCAATTTCTTATCAATTAGGTATGGCCCAAAGTAACGAGCATGGAGTGGTTTGCCAGGAATTGGAAGTAGAACAAGAACTTTTTGACCTGGTTCAAACTTCCGTTTTGAGGTGTTTTTATCATATTTGGTTTTCATTGACTGCTGAGATGACTCAAGATTTTCTCTGGCTAATTCACATGCTTTAGAGAGCTTTGTACGAAAATCTGAGACATATTGCAAAATATTCAGACAATCATCATCGTCTGATAGGAATTTCTCTTTAACGAGCTTAAGTGGGCCACGGACTGTATGTCCAAATACAAGCTCAAATGGGCTAAAACCAAGAGACTCTTGAATTGACTCTCTAACAGCAAAGAGCAAAAAATGAATTCCTTCATCCCACTGCTTCTCTGTGTCAAAACAGTAGGTCCTAATCATGTTTTTCAAAGTTTGATGAAATCGCTCAAGAGCACCCTGACTTTCTGGATGATAGGCGGATGACCTATACTGTTTAATGCCTAGCTGATCCATTACTTGTTGAAAAATTCCAGACATAAAGTTGGAGCCTTGATCGGACTGGACACATTTAGGGAGGCCGAATAAAGTGAAAAATTTGACTAAAGCTCTCACTATAGTCTTTGTCTTTATATTTCTCAGTGGTATGGCTTCGGGAACCGAGTTGATGTACACATAATTGTCAACATGTACTCATTTCCTGATCTTGTTTTTGGTAGGGCCCAACACAGTCTATTAGTATCCTACTAAATGGTTCTTGAAATGCAGGAATTGGCTGTAAAGGGGCCTTTGGAATGGTCTGATTCGGCTTTCCTACCATTTGACATGTGTGACAAGTTTTACAGAAATGTGCTACATCCTGCCTGAGATTAGGCCAATAAAAGTGACTGAGAATTTTATGATAAGTTTTCCTTACTCCCAAATGACCAGCCCAGGGCGTTTCATGGGCCAGGCGCAATATTTCAGCACGGTAGGGCTTTGGAACCACAATTTGATGTTTTATAGCCCAATCGTCATCAACCAAGACGTCTGGAGGTCTCCATTTACGCATGAGAATACCAGATTTTGTATAATAGGAAACAGAGCTATCTGAAGTTTTACCTTCATCATCTACCCTGTCAAACAAAGACAAAATATCTGGTCTTTGTGTTGTTCTGCAATGAGATTTGATCTAGAAAATGTCTGACTTTGGTCAGCAGAAGTTTTACTGGAAGTTTCAAATCCACGAGGGATAACGGAATGATCCGTGTCAAACACCTGACTGAGAAAGGTGTCATTTAAGTCAACATCTGTGACATTATTTTGAGAGTATTTTGATTCTCAGAAGTTTTCTTTGACATGGCTCGAGTAATGGCACATGAAGGAAATAAATCGGGTATCTCTTGTTCAATTGGCTCTGGATCCTGATCTAAACTAGGATTATCAGTCACAAGTGGATTAGTGATGACCTTGTCCCCAGCAAGGTCGTTTCCAAGAAGAAGGTGAATCCTTCGAAAGGCAAAAAAGGCCTAATACCTAAAGCCACAGGTCCAGAAACAAAGTCCGAAGACAAATAGACATTATGGAGAGGAACAGGAATGTAGTCATTGCAATCTACCCCCTTAATAAGAACTTTAGAACCTGAAAATGACTTTTCAGAAAACGGCAGGGTATCTGCCAACAAAAGAGACTGGGAAGCCCCGTATCTCTTAAAATTTTGACAGGGGTAGCGGAAGAAAAATCACTAAAAGTGATATAAAACCATCGTGAATAAATGGTTCGAAAATACCCATAATGCTATCTTGAGAAGAATTGACCTTGACCTCATTAATTGGGGATGAGAGGATTTAACCTCAGAAAATGTGTTGCACACATTATTAGACTCTAATCGAGTTGATGAAGAAATAAAGCCGGTGGGCTTAGATCCACTTTGACTACTTTGACCTTCACGTTTTCTTTTCAATTTGAAACAATCTGACATTAAATGGCCGTCTTTCTTACAATAATTACAAGAAAGTGTACCGAACTGTTTGTCAGAAGGAGATTGAGACTTGGGATCTGATGATGTGGGAGTGTTACTTGAATTTTGTGAACCGTTGTCATTTGATTTTCTACTGTTCTTTGAGAAATTCTTGGATGAAAAGGAGGAGTTAAATTTACCTGCATTGTTTCTGTATGAAAAGGACTGGGATGGTTTGCTGAGAAATGAAGATTTGTGGGTCAATGAATAATCATCGGCCAAACGTGCAGCAACCTCCAATGTATCTGCCTTTTGTTCATTGATAAATGTCTTGATGTCACTCCGGATGCACCTTTTAAATTCCTCAATCAAAACAAGCTGTCGTAATTTGTCATAATTCTGACTGACCTTTCCGAAGAACACCAACGATCAAACAGTTGTTCTTTTGTTCGAGCAAATTCAACATAAGTTTGATCCTTCACCTTCTCACAATCCCTAAATTTCTGACGGTAAGCTTCAGGCACCAACTCATAGCCCTTGAGAATTAATTCCTTCACAGAATCATAATCTGAAGCCTGCTCTACTGACAACTGAATGTAAATTTCTCTGGCTTTACCCACCAAAGCACTCTGCAAAAGCATAGACCAGGACTCCTTAGGCCAATTCAGACTCTGAGCAATTTTCTCAAAATGGAGGAAATATTTATCAACATCCTTTTCTTGGAAAGGGGAACTAACCTGAAATGCTTAGTGATGTCAAACTTGTCTGAAGGGAAGAATTTTCCTGACTGTCCAAGCTCTAAACGTCTCATTTCTAACTGTAGTCGATGTTCTTCCAATTCTCTCTCCTTTTCTCTCTGTCTTTCTTCCATTTGTAATTCTTTGTCTTTCATTTGTAATTTTTCCTTTTCTAATTCCAATTTCTTAAGCTCCAAATCTGCCTGTATTTCTAATTCTAATTTTTTGAGTTCGAAGGAAGACTCAGGCTCATAATCTTTTAAGGCAGACTCTTCAAAATGGCCAGAATTAACTAAATGTTTTTGCAATCTTGAACTGAATTTCTCGCTTGCGCATAGATCTTTTGACATCTACTTTAAGGAAATTTGCCAGTGCTATGAGGTTGTCTTTTCTGAGGGAATTAAATGTGTCCTGATCAAGGTCATCCATAAATTCGTCTGGCTTGAATTCCGCCATGATTGAATTTCGCTGAGTTCACAGTATACAGTAGTTTTGAAAAGGCTGTCAAAATGTTGTCAAACGGCTCAAAATATTCGTATCCCGGACAAGCCCCCAATTTGTTACGTGCAGAGAAAACGAACAAAAGGGTGAACTCAGTAGTTAACGTTTAAACAAAATTTATTACGAAAATAAAACTTATTGCTAAGTCAGGGATAGAGTACAAGCTTTAAAAGTGTACAGACTACTTATCTCAGCTGGGACGGCAAAGCTCCAGTCTCAGAGTTGTAACAGTCAGTCAAATGAATGAACAGTCCTTTGGCTCGCAGGCTTGAAGCTGCACAAAGTCCACAGTATAAATCCAGCGTTGACAGTGAAGGTCTTGAAAAGTCTTGAGAATGACTACTGCTGGAGTTTAGTAACACACAAGAGACACGATCCCAAAGTCTGACTGGAAGCTGAGCACGTCCCTTTTATAAAGGCATATAAGAACAATCTAGAACTTTTATTGACATGCTAATTACTGTTCTAAAATTATCTCCCTTACACAACTAATCAACTTTCCAGAACATTCCAAACATGACTAATTGAATTCAAGGTTGTTAGGTCATCAAGGGCAGTGACCTTGAGAATGTTCTAGACTAATTGAACTCAGGTCATGATGAGTGTGGGGTAAATGACCTACATAACAATACATACATACATACATACATACATACATACATACATACATACATACATACATACATACATACATAGGTAGACAGATAAATAGATTAAGGATAGGTAGATAGATGGACAGACGGAAAGATATATATATATATATAGAGAGAGAGAGAGAGAGAGAGAGAGAGAGAGAGAGAGAGAGAGAGAGAGAGAGATATATATAAATATAGATAGAAAAAGAAATATACACATAGATACATATAGATAGATAGGTAGATATAATAGATAGATAAATAAATGATAAATAAACAAATCAAAGAAAAATAAACAAGTATTTTTGAACACTAATAATACCAGTGCATGAAACCAGCTGCCTTCAATACAATGAGATGTTAACCTTTGACCTCAGCGTTCGCCTCTCACTTTTAAATACGTCGTTTCACTGAACATCGCCCAAGGTCACAGGGTCAAAGGTTAAAATAGATTTGCCACTTTATCAAAGTAATAACGGTATTTTTTACGAAGTTCTTGGCGATAGGAAAAAGTGACCTTTTTTGAAATTTTAATGTGAAAAGTTTGTTTTTTATACGAATTGTTTTTGTTTTTTTTCTTTCTGTGTATAACTTGTTTGACCTGGAGCGGGTCATTTTTCACCGACACACTGCAACTGCGTCAATTTTAAAGTCATCATTTAATTCGTGTTTTGGTTGCAGGATCCAGATAGCTGTTTACTTTCCATTAGTCGAGTTAACCGATTTTCCATCGAGTTTAATCTTCAGGGAGTCCGTATCGTACACTCAATTACCAAGCTCTGCCTAGCTATTCAGGAGATTCGAGCAAGCGACCTTTGACCTCTAGTGTCACTTATGGTGTCAGTCGGTTCACCGTCGATTGATTTTTCGACATTTTATTTCTCTTTGGTGTGGAACAAAATTTACAGCAAAGTGTCGTGACATTTCGTCCGGCGTGTTGCTTCCCGCCAACGTGATTGTCGCGCAGATGCGGGCATGGGCTCTCGACACTGAACGCGCGCCAAGCATACATTTTGTCTTTCGTTGTCGGTTGCGGGTCTTCTTTTACTGGTGGAAAGTGCCCATCAGTCCATTGTGAGTCAGGTAAAAATAGCACGTGTATTGTCGACAGTTCTCTGTGATAATTTTCAAAGCATTAGTTGTCGACGGCAGTTGAAACTTTCAACCGTCACATTTTCGATCGTGATCTGTTAATAACCTCACCAGACGACAGTGGATTTTTTTTCTTTTGCTTTATATTCACTAGCCTGCTCTACCTCCAGCGATAAAACTAGTTTTTCGCGTTGTCACTCAAAAACTGACTTTTTCCGACATTTCCGCATCTGTCGTGTAACTCTCTGTGCAGCATCTTCACAGAAACATTCGATCTTTACTCTTATCTATGTTTTCTAGAAAATCGTTTCGTAGTTGAAGACTATTATCCTTGCTTGAATCTGTTATTATGAAAAACTGAATTATTATTATTATTATTATTATTATTATTATTATTATTATTATTAGTTGTTGTTGTTGTTGTTGTTGTTGTTGTTGAGCTGTAGCTCACAAAATATGAGAACAAAAATTTCAGTAGTCTGGTCCGAAATTTTAGCGGAAAAGTCTTAAGCTGTCCCGATCAAACACAAATCTGTTAGTGTCGGAGCAATCGACTTTAACAAGGGAATTCAAGGACATTCAAAGTGACAATCAATAATTTTGAACTTTCGGTGCCTTCTGAACTTCGCTCTTGTTAACGCCAAAGTCAAATCCCGGCTTGGTTTAATTTGGCGGGAAAATCACACCATTCTCACAATGCAAATACGCCCTACTTCCGATTTATGCCGTTTTATTCATAAAGTGTTCAAGAGATCAGAGTAAAGAGATGATCTGAAACGTTGATTACCGACATGAAAAGTCGTAAATAGTTGACCGAGAGATACACACAAACCTGCTACGAAGCAATTACGGAATGTTAGTTTTCTACACGTTTTCGATTAATGTTTTTCCTAGAGACTATGAATTGATTGTGAATTAATGAGGAGAGATTGTACTCTGTAGGGCCATAAATGTCCCATGAATCCAAAACCCAACTCCGGTGCGCGTAAAGGTTCAGCATCGCTCGGAGCGATGTCGAATTATCTCATTTAAAGCGGGACGTGAAATCATAACCTCGTACCAGACCCAGAACAGGAGTTCGAGGCTCGGGGATCGTAATTCATTCTTGCTGTGTCAATCAAAAGTGAGCGTGCTGGTGACAAGCGGTTTGTGTTTCGGAGGTTGGTCATATCATTAATTTTGTAGGAAAAGTTCCAGCTGATTTCAGCGTCACTGTTGTGAACTTTAAGGCGGGAATCGGACTGTAGACGGGCAGACGACAATGTTTTGAAAGTTGATGGACAGTAAAGGAACAGTTGTTGTATTCTTGATGATTTTTTTCACTGTTTGTGTATTCATTGTCAGCTGTAGTTTCTTCTTCTGCAAACAAAAGTATGCGAAAACAGCCACTATTTACCGTGTCAACCCAGCCTGTGAAATACACTTTTATTGTTTACATTTCAATGTTAGTCCTGACAAAATTCAACTGTCAACAATTGAAAAGAGAACCACCACATTGGGGAAACACAGTTGGCAGTTGAAAACCCACAATCTTAACGCACCAAAGTGTTTGGTCCTAAATACTGTTTATCTCAACATGCAGGGAGTAGAACAAGAAACTCTAGAAAAAAAAATCAGCAAAAGTTACAGGTCCGTCCTTTTAGCTATAATTTAGAGATTATTAGAGCAAAGTGCAAATAAAAATGGCAATCGAACGGAGAACAGAGAAGGGAGGGGGAGACATACAGACTCTGTCAGAAAGAAATGACAACCAAAGCGATGAGAGAGACAGTCATTCCATTGCATGGTAACAGCTGTGCAAAATACTAAAAACTCTCTACTTCAGAACGGGATAATATTATATATATATATATATATATATATATATATATATATATATATATATATATATATATATATATATATATATATATTATATACTTCAGGGTTCACTGGAGTGACAAAGTAACTGCATTGTGACTGAGTTTCGCGCTCTATGCGGTCATAAGAATATATATATATATATATATATATATATATATATATATATATATATATATATATATTATATATATATATATATATATATATTACCTTTCTCGCCTTCAAAGTTTGTTCAGAGCCATCACCAGAAACATTGTCAAATTTGTTTTGTGTTGACAAATGAACCTAACTTTGACATTATTTTTTAGCACATATAGAAAACACCTTACCGAGCACTTACATTTGGCAAAGTCTATATGCCGGTAAATGTACATAAATGTACTGATAAATGACCAGGCAGATGTGGAGACAGATAGGCGAGTGTCTCATCGTTTTGTCTATTGGGAACGTCTTGGCCAATGCTCTCTTCACAAACATAACCAACAAAAGTCCTTTTGAAGCAAAGAACAGATCTTGCACTAAAAATCAAAACACCATGGCATTTTAACAATCTTGGTTGAATTCAGGGTCAGGGCCAGTTTCTCACCGCGTGCAGTTGGCGCCTAGTCAGGGATCAAATCCTAACAATACTCTCACACGTTGAGACCACTGCAACACTCCGTATTCCATACACATAAACTACCACAAAAAGTCACGATACCAATCTTGTAATCGATACATCTTCTTGACTTGAAAATTTTGGTACCAATTTGGCAAAGAACTCGCATGTAATGAGTTGACTGCATATAGTATTTGGACAGCAAAAACAAAATATTTAGATTAACATTAAAAATCTGTGAATTTCAACGATTGTCCTCATGTTGTTTGTGAAAATAAAAAGCACACTCTTTGACGACAACATAAATTGACTATGCAAAAAGTTCCCGCTAAAACCTGTTCAGGCTCAAAGAATCTTCACCAGAAATAAATTTCATCATACCTGCACTGCATCAAAACTAGAGCAAACGTTACTAAAAGAAAACTCCATCTTAAGTAAAATATCGAACTATTGATTGAAAAATATACTGAAAATATTTTTCGTCATCACCACTCACCTGGCCTAAGGCATGGAGGTAAGTGTGAGAGACAATTCTGCTGACGATCTAAGCTTTGTAACTTTCAGTCACGTGAGATACACCAGCCAATGGAAACGGAATTCTTAAAATTTCATGCACGATTGTTAATTTGACGATTGTTAATTTGCATAGCAATTTTTTATAAATCTCGTGTTTATGTTTTTATGAAATCGTATCTCTGCATGCAAGAATGTAATTTGTGCTGAAATGACAGCGCCATTGCTAGAATGTCCATAGTTGAGATGAGTAGTGAAACAGAGACACAGTGGGAGTAATGGAGAAAGAGACGGACTGAGAGATAGATACAGATACAGACAGACAAACAAACAGACAGACAGACTGGGACAAACAAAGAGGCTGGTGGAAGCAGAGAGGGGAAGTGATGAAGCGACAGAGAGATAGAGAAATAGGGAGACATAGAACACAAGGGCAGATAGAGTCTGCCTATCTGTTTCCCTTTCTCTTTATGTTTCCCTCTCTCTATTTCTCTGTCTGTCTGTTCGTCTATCTGTCTGTTTGTCTGTCTGTCTCATTACCTCCTCTCTTCCTCTCTTCTTCTCTCTGTCTCTGTCGCTCTCTGGCTCTCTCTGGTTCTCTGTCTGTCTCTCTCGGTCTCTCTGTCTCTGTGTCTGTCTCTCTTCTGTCTCTCTCTGTCTCTCACTCTCTTAAGTTGTTCTAGCAATTGTTCTGTCATTTAAACACACATGTACTGATTGCATCACAATAATTGTCTTTGAAAATCGTATTGTAACGCTAACTCCCATAAAAAACAATTCACAAGTTCAGGTGATAACATTTTAAATGATTGTCATGCTACCTGGATTACAAGTGTACAACCACGGACCAATATTAATAGTTACTATGACAAAGTAAACAATGACTGACAATTATTTACAAAGCGACACGTTGCCTGACAACAACATACATATATATTTTGAGGAGGAGACAACTCGATTTAATGACCCATTCATACCATTTTTTCCGCCTTGAACTCAATGACTTTCTCAGTTTTTTTCTAAATTTCAGATAAACAGTCCAGTGTTTATAAGGAATCACGCACCTCGAAATTGAAAGATTTAATGTTTTGCTCATACTTACCATATAGTGTAAACTCTAATCAGGTAGCTTAAAAATCAATTAATTAGTAAAAGTTTCTGAATATCTGTCCCCGGGGAGCATTGTACCTCAATTTAAAATGCTATAACTGAGGACTTGTTGATCGTAGTGTAGATGTAGTATGTGTATTGTTTGGTTTGTACTTTGTCGGGCCTTGTGGTAGTGTTCGACTTTTCAATCAATTGTGCTGTGACATGATGGTGTTTTCACATTTTATTTTTTATATCCCTTGTTTGTTTTTGCATTCGATAATGTCGTTCTATTTTGGTATACGCCGGTAGCCCTTCCATCTGACGTGTAATCTGAGAAAGGCAGCACATGAGAACTTGACTAACTCCGCATAGGACGGAAGGAGCCTAGGTACATTTCAATTTTCGCGCCCAAATTCGTACTAAAGTAAATACCACGTGGCATTTGGTCACTTTTAAGATTTTGTTCAGTAATGTGCATTGTTAAAGAACCTGCATGTCAGTAGATTAAACTTCAAGCAAATTATTTGAGAATTTTAGTTTTTATTGTAGGGGGTCACATCATAACTTTGTCGCCTGATTGTTTTAGGTTCCTAAATTTATGTATAATGAGGAGGGGCTAGGGGATTGAGGTCAAGTGTATGAGTTTCATATATCGTGTGCTTCTTTTATGTCCGCGGTCTGTCACTACTAACCCCCCCCCCCACTCACCTCATTAGACACCTCTTGTCAACTTCGATGAACATAGTAAAT
Organism: Ptychodera flava; assembly: GCF_041260155.1. NCBI lineage: Eukaryota > Metazoa > Hemichordata > Enteropneusta > Ptychoderidae > Ptychodera > Ptychodera flava. Next base: position 5,466,954 of record NW_027248277.1, read on the forward strand.
TCACATTTATCTTGTAGTGCATATATCATTTTGATGTCGTACTGATAAAGCCCATACACAAGCCTGTAAAGACTATACATAGGTACAATCGATGCTGATCAATGCTTGTAGACAACAAACCAGTAACAATACGACAAGACAATTGGCCATAAATTACCATTTTAGCGTTGCCCCTCCTCGATGACGTCACGCAGCTTAGACTATACAGAGTATACAGAATCCATTCTCTTGTCATAATGTGTGCATTAAAATATTAAGAGAACTCCTAAGCAAACAATCACATTTCCATACGCATTAAAACGTCAAGAAATTATTTGAAATAATTGAAACTATTATGACTTTATTCCGCCTATTTTTGTCGTGTTACTGGTGTGTTAGACAAAAATATAAGCGAATTATTGCGTGTCTTTGCGGATTTCATTTAGATTAACGACAGCCATTAAAACTAATTGCATAATTTAGCGCAAGATTTGTGTCAAGCGATTGGGCGCGAATCACGAAGGAGCTCAGCCTTTAATTAGAATAACGGAGCAAATTATTTCTGAGACGTTTTGGTGATGATCATGAAAGTATGAAAAGAACAAAATGTGTTCAGTGTCCTTAAAAATGGACGTTATTCATGTCCATGCACAGGTATCTGTCTGTCACACTATTGATCTCTGTCTGTTTGTGCTTAGTTACGTATGCATGTATGTATGTATGTATGTATGTATGTATGTATGTATGTATGTATGTATGTATGTATGTATGTATGTATGTATGTATGTATTTATTTAGAGTAATTTTTGTTTATATATATATATTTATATATATATATATATATAATATATAATATATATATATATATATATATATATAATATATTTATATATATATTGCAGGATGCAAGAGACTTAACTAACAGATACTATTACTTTGTACTTGAAGTAATTTATGTTATTTTATAAGGCTTTGCTTTCCACATCGAGCACTTTAATTTCCCATGAGAACATCTGCATACCTCGATATATATATATATATATATATATATATATATATATATATATATATATATATATATATATATATATATATATATATATATTGTTCCACATTGTTCCACTGACTTTACTTCCGTGTCTTTAAATTATCGCATTGCTTTTCTATTTGTAGCACTTTCACAGAAATTACATTAAAATAAGTTTCTTTATTTCCCAAGAGGCATATTAATTAAGTCCCTTACTCGGCATGATGAAATAACCTGTATTCAATTCGTAGAAGAAAACCTGTTCATGTAATGTCGTGACGTGCAGAGAATTGAGCTCATTAAGCTTCAAATTAAATGCAAACAATAAGTTTCAAGAATAGATAGGTATTGATAACATGCTGATTTCAAGCCTTTTAAACAAGCCCCTAGTCCAAACATCGTGTCGAAATGATGCTTCGTGTTGAACTTGTCAACACAGGCGGTACGTGTGTGTGATATCCCGCGGTAATGTTGACAGCTGAATTTAAGTCCGGACTAAAAATTCATTGAAAACAATGCATGGCGCATTCAACGCTGGACATTTGTCATGTGACCCAATTCAGAGAGAAGAAAATTAAAAGAAAACATACTTTTTTTCCAGGATGAAAGTGACACAAATATCATTAAACGTTACAGCTGTTTTCAAATTTCTATAAACAAAAATAACAAATATCCCCATGGTTCCAGTATTTGTCAACAAGTTGAGACAAAAGTGACTTTTTTAAACCTGACAACTGCATGACGTTGCTATATACTGTACACATAATTGACCACTTGGCAGCGCGTAGCAGGGGCCGAGAATAATACCTACTTAGATATAAACTAATAATTTGGTAACAAGGAAGATTTACGAAAATGCTTGACAATTTCAGTGAACAGTTTTCAAGAAACATGGGTTATTTTATGGATTTTATTTTGAATATCTTGTACATAAAGACCTTAATGCGACGCCATTAATTGACAGAACGGAATGTTGTTCCATTATGCCTTAGCTGTTGTTAAACGTTTCGCTTTTATCTGTCAAAAACATGCAAAGTTGTGTAAACAAGACGAGTTACCTTTGTACATAGTGACGGAAGATTTTTTAAAAGTAACGCATTTAAGTATGTGTATTTAAAATGATTAGGACTTTTTTTTTATTATTATTTTTGCGAAACCTAGAGAGTATAAGTAGTAAAGAGGTAGCTACACGCTGTTATTAGAATGAAGCGTAGTTAAAATAATTAGAACTAAGCTTTTTATTTTGCGAAACCTACACATTAAGAGATTGCAACACTCAATTATTAGAATAAAACCTTGGACAGACGTGACTTTCACGTGTAAACACAAACATCGTTGGTGAAGGGATAAACTTACAGTAAAAATACACAAGGGCAAACAAACAATAAACAATTGTTTATATATATTAAAGCCCACTACGTGCCCGAGGGTAGGTGACCATTTGCCCGACATAAGGAGGGTAAAAAAGTCTCCTGCCTCGAGGTTACATAGTCCCTTGTTTGGGCCATAATGTTTTTATTACATTTCTCTCTTACACAATTTTCATTTCAAATTTTAGGATTTACATACAAACGAAGTTTCTATGTTAGACAAAATCTGTTGAAAAATATAACACTTATCATTATCGAACGGCGTATTGATATACTTAAATCACTGTCATGCGGTTCATCGATTTTTTCCCCATAATTTTTTAAAAACAGTATTTCCTATGTACAAGATGTAGTTTTATCATTTTTAAATCCCGAAGTTGTCAAGTTGAAAATAGTTCCGGTTCAGTCAAATGATGACTATGCGCCCCGCGACGTCATCGACGAGTTGCCATTTGGTCCTATGGAGCGCGCAACGTTCGATATACGAGGCATGTAATAATAAGAATTGTGACCATGAACAGAAAAACCGGGGACCTGGAAGGCAGAACAAATTTTTGGTAAAAAGACAGATAGATAATATACACAGACAGACAGATTGATATTTAGATTAACATGCATATAGAGAAATTCAACCCACAAATTTGTCTGCAGATGAAGTCAACCTTGACAAAGCTGTAAAAGAAATGTATCTCTTCTCAGTCACCGTCATAAAGACTTGAAACATGCCGCATATCTAATCAATAACTTACAGACGAAAATGTGCAATTTTGTGCCTGACAAGATCTAGCGTATCCATAGGATATTAAATCTGCATATACTTGATCACCAATTCCTCGTGTTTTTGCCTTCAATGGAAGTATAATCTAAATTTGCAAAGAGTTGTTCGGCATTACCCCCCCCCCCCCCCCCCCCCTTCACATTTTGGTCTTTACTTGCAAATGCTGCTGGCCAATCTCTTAAAGATGTTGTGAAGTATAAAAGGTATAAAAAGGGACATGGACGCCATTGCTTTTTTGTAAATCTGAAACTCATTTATATTAATGACAGATATTGTTATTTGATCACGGTCACCGGATAGCGATTCCACGGTCGCAGAACTTGCCCCATTCGTATTCTAGATGCCATATTCTCAATCTTACGCGACGTAAACGTCCATAAACATAATTCGTTGACAGGTACTAAGACACGACATCGACAATATGGAAATTTCTGTGATTTTGACTGTGATTATAAGTATCATCACATGAAGTGCAGACGACACGTCTAAACTTTAACAACATTCCTATATTTTTCTATATTCCCGCTCAAATATTCACAGGTTTTGATCTATATTATCGCTGTAGTCTGGCACTTTTATGAGCGCGCGCAAAAATGTGTCAACGTTCAAATTTACTGCTTGGTTGCTAGTATCAAACCCCGTCGACAGAAACGATAGGAAGTTTTACGACTGCGTTCGCGCTGCTGGATGGACTCGGATTTATGGCGGAAAAAGAAGCAAAGATCGGCTTTACATGGGACTCGATCTTTATTTACTGCAGAAAATGTGCGACCATTAGTCAAGATCGATAAAAAATAATGTCGTCCTAGTCGGGATTGAAGGGATGAAATTTCGCGCCATGACAGTTCAGTGATTGCCGCTGACGTGTAGTTCTGTAATGAACCGTGGCACGTTATGAGGTGCTTTAACTGACACATTTTGTCAATATTTCGATGACATTGCGTAAATGTCGGAAGAATCCCTCTTCGGCGTTCAAGAAAAAACCAACCAGGTTTCTTCCGCTTCGAATACGCGCCAAAAGATTCTGAACCGGACGCAAGCTCAGAGTTTACACTGAATACTGAATACCCGACCACTGCTACGACGGCCGTACCCGAAATATTGACAAATCCCCATCTGATATTGAAAACACACTTTTACCATATTTGTTGTGATTTTTTTACACATTTTTGCCGCTCTCATTATCTATCGTTTTCAATCAATTTACCAATTATATACATTCTCTAATAGAACTCATCGTAGGCCGTCTGACCGTAATGGTATTTTAACCAACACAGAGATGAATGCTGCTCCGATTTTCTTAACAGACTCGGTGTTACTGACATCTCAATACTTGCGTGTTAACGTCGACTTAATATCAAGGTAAACAAGGCAAAAAAGACACAGTTCATCTCGCAAAGGTGGAGATTTCGTTCCAAGACGATCACAAGACGGATTGACCGTACTGTGTAGTATTAAAGCATTACTCGTTTACTATATCGCGCCGAATGAAAGATTCTTAATGTATAATATCTAGCAGATAGAGAGTCCGGGTTAATCCATAAGTCGTTGTTTTATCTCGTAATCCTCATGTCAAACCTTTCACTATTTAAATATATTCAAAATTGAATGAAAGACAAATACATTATTTTCACCCTAATCCCAAATTGTCTTTCTAGTCAATATCAGTGTGCATCTGCTTTATTAAAATTAAGATAGTATGCACCTCGAAAGTGAAAGACTGAAACATTTGCTCAAATTTTCCTAAATGAAACTGTCAACCATTCTCTTAACAAATCAACAATAAAATCGGGGGTCACCCTGAAAAGTTTGCAACTAGCGAAACAAATTACCAAACATTTTGTGATATTTGAAATTCAAAATGGCCACCATCCCTATTTTAACTCCATGGGTGAAAAAGTAAATTTTGGATTTTCGGAAAACTAAGACGGTGAAAGTTTTTCTTTGCTTTAAAATGATCCCCCACGAGTGGTAGATCAGAAAAGAATTGTAGAAATTTGAAAGTCCGAATATCTGTCACTGAGACACGTCCTACCTTAAAATAAGAAAACGCACTCAGGATGACCTTTCATGAATTTCTTCTGAAATTCTACTTTGATAATATGGAAAACTTTCTTTCTCTATTTTCATTAGTAAGTCTGGTACACGGTATATTAAGAATATGCTCAAGATTAATTCGTGACAAAGATAAAAGAAGCAATTAAAAGGAACGGTAGCTGTAACGTTGATGGATTTTTCGATATATTTTGCAATGTCAACTACGTTTTCTTGTTCCACTCTCCAACGCATGTCGAGATACGCAGTATACAGCTTGTCAGCTCAGCTTGTACAAGTGTAGACAGCAGTGTTATTGCTGACAAGAGCATTCTGGTCCGAACTAGAATTCAAATAAAAACAATTGCAGTGCATTTTACGAATATATTTTACGGGTTTAGACTCTGTGTTGACAAGGTCAATGTTTCTACATTGCTTTTGTGAGTAGATCAAGATATTGCGATAGACATACAAACATATACTTTAAAAGCCATCAACAGTTATAGCCACAAGCCCAATAACGCACCAATCTTTCAATAAATATATTTACAGCTGGCACAGCCGTATATTGCATTATAAAATTTATGTACACTAATTGTTGGCGCGTGTCACGTCATATATTTTCTATGGTCTCTTCTTTTTTTAAACTCGAGCTTAATACATTCAAAAAGGCATTACAAACAAAAACAACAACAATTGAAATCTAAGACAGCGTAGCTCAGTCGGTTGAACACTTGCATTGCGTTTGAACAACTCTGAGATCGTCACCGACTCACTTTGGAGGGACGACAACACCGCGTCTTTTGATGAGTTTCATAACTGTTTTGTTCCACACACAGCTACGTGTTTCTATTCTTTCCCTCTAACCTTTATTTTACTATAAAGAGTTGCCTTTGTCAGCACATTGCAGTGCGTACGGTACGCTATATGCCAAGCATGGCCAGCAGATTGTCTTCGGCATAACAAATACAGCTTTTGCAGTGATAGGTTCTTTAGTATGTCACAGTGCAAATATTTCCCGCCTATTAAGATATAGTGTGCCTCAGGGACATATATTCTGACACTCAAACTTCTATAGTGCTGTTTTGGTCAACCACTTGTGGGGGCTCACTTTAAAGCTCTCGGAGTAAGTAATGATTTTGATCGGCTTTTTTGTGAAAATGGCGAATTTCATTCTCTCTATAGAGATAACACGGGTATGGCGGTCATTTTGTACTTCAAAACATTCTTGGGTAAACATCGGTGAACATTGGGCAATTTCTTTCTTTGGGACCAAAATTTGCAAGGCGACCCCGAACTTTGGTCTTTATTTCGACAGAGAATGGATTAAAAGTTGCTCGAGGAAAATTTGAGCAAAAGTTGAAACCTTTAATTGTCGAGACGCGTACTACTTTTTACCTCGCGTGCGCATGCGCGCAGCGAGGTTATGTCGCAGCGATGTCTGTCTGTGTGTCTGTCTGTCTGTCTGTCTCTTGGTCCATTTTCTCAAAAACGGCTGAACGTATTTCAGTCAAATTTGGTAGACATCTTCAGAATTCAAATGGCTAGAACTGAAAAGGTTTTGGTGGGCGTGGCTTGGATATTAATGAAGTTATGAAAGTTTTAATTTTTCTGTTACGCCGCGTATGACAAGTGAAAACAATCGACTGTTTGAGGGCGCTGTGAAATGTGCTTGTCCAGGTTGGCTACAGCTGGATAGCTCTGGTTTCAACCACGGCCCTCCGTGTTTCAACCTCGTATTGAACATTAAAAATATGATATTTTATTACTCATTCAACTCACTATTCAAGATAAAATATCGTTTAGCAATTAGCTTCATCCTTGGTAATTGATTGTTTCCCTCGCTGCTCGATCGCCAGAAATGAGTACATACGTTCTTAGCCCTGCGTACGATGCTGTGTGTTCCGCTACAGCTATTAATAGCCCCGCTCACCACAGCCCTGCAAAGACCCGTACGTAGAGTTGGTGACTTCAAATCCATTTTTGGACTTGACGTAAAAAGCCAAATTACTGCCGAAATTCAGCGTTCTTGGCCCAAGTCGTATCCCTGCCTACCGCAGCTACTCGATCGCTTCCAAAAATGCCAGTCTTTTATTCTTTTTTCGTAAATAACCGTCGATGTCGGCAACTCTCTCGCTAGCCCTGCGTACGTACGCAGTGTACGCTGTGCATTCCCTGTGTGCGTTCCTAACACACAGCGTACACTGCGTACGTAATACGTTCTCTACCTAGCCTCATGGCATGGAAGTGCTGATGAATAATACTTTGGGTCAAAGGTATTGAAGTGTCCAATCAGGTTCGTGCACAGAGTCCAAGGCCATGACCTACTTCATGTACTGCTGCACTAAAACATTTTACACAAAGTGATTTCTGAATTCAGTCACTCGGCCGCGCTGATCGCTAATCTTGAGTTTTGACTGTTGATGTCGTCGTGTCGACGTTTGACTTTAAGAATCGTGTGGGTTACTCTGGACATAGCGAACCAAAAGCTAGATTATCGAAGGTTAGCGTCATAATATTTGATCAATGCATTTTTCTCTGAGAATGAGATGTAGAGTGACACTTTTCAATCTTGTGTGTGTGTCAGCGAATTTATATTCCGGCATGGTTCCGCTGAGATCAGCATAATATTATGGCGACGTATTGACAGTCTGTGTCTTTTAAGTTGCTTTTCAAGATTGTATTAGCTACAGAACCAACAATGACAAATTTTTCATGAGATTTCCATGTTGGCATTGATGTTAAATCAGGAGCAGTAGGCTAGCTCCTGCCATGCTCCTGCGTACAATAGGTCTGCGTTCCCGGCGGTACGGTGGTAGGCCGACGGCTTGTACCACACTGTCCACAGGACAGCACGTGGTAGAGGCCGTGTGCACAACCTGTACGCAGAGCTTCGAATACACTAGACAGAGTTCGTGTTTCCGTAAATTAGGCATTGAACTTGACAATATAGGCAATAACCAGAATCATCGACCATCGCCTGACAAGTGCACCATAGTCAGCTGTACATGAGTTGCGTGGCGTGGTGAGCAGGTTCCCATGGGTATTTATTTTTTGAAACGCGTACTTCAAAGGTCACGAACTCATTTTGCTGCTACACGGCGCGGCACAGATGATTGTATCGTTTTTTGGGCGCATTGAGATACTGTGAAGTAGGTCAACTCGTTCTACATGGCAATTATATGTGAAATATGCAGAATTTATACGCAAACGCGACCTCTGCCAGTTAAGAGCCTGCTCAGCCATTTGCACTTGCATCGACAGATATTGTTGGATCATAATTTTTCAAATGGTTTCTTTTCTTTTTTTTCATTGCGTAATACAGTGGGGATAATGTCAAATTTAGATAGATTGGATTAATTTCGGGAATAAAAACAATGTAATGTCATAAAAGCCAATACCCCAAGAAGTACTTTACAAAATGTGCACGCGAGGCAATTCAGTTCATATCTGGTTACACTTTGGTTACAGTCTGCTCCAACAAGCTGTTCTGCCCTCTGAGATAATCCCTAAACAACAAATATCATCGTGACCTTAACCCTTTGAGCGCCAAAGTCAACTTTTGTCGGATATAAAAATGTACCCCAGTCAATTTTTTTCAGATTTTTGCCAAAATTTTGATGAAAGCATGTAGCCAATGAAATGTGATGTCCGTTTGGTCCAAAATTATCAAACAAATTACAGAAAAATTCATAAAAAATGTTAAAATGTTGCACTAAAATTTCGGCGGAAAAAATTACAGCACTCAAAGGGTTAATGCCTTACATTTCCGGCAGAGAGACCTGATAAAATCTGCACTGTACATAAAGTGTTTCTCGTGGAAATTTTGTTGCTAAATAAATTCCAGTCCGGACAGAAATTCGACTGTCAACAAATTTGAATACATACAAATGAATGCTATATGCACCAGTTGAGCACTGGTCGTTTTGGCATAACAGGAGGAGAACAAGAAAATTAATTTTTCCTAACAGAAGGAAAAAAAACTGAGTGATACTTGAACATATACAGTAATCATAAGTTTAGGTTTAAGTGCCAAACGACGGAATTGTCTTGTTATCGTCTCTACAGAAATTATATCAAACCTACTATATTGTGGTTGCTGTCTAAAATCTTTACTTTTAGTCTTTTCAATAAATCCCACCAATTTCACTTAATTGACAAGGTATCATTCAATTGTTCAAAAGTAGATTTCTTCGTCGACAAAATATTTCAGTATATCTTCAAAATATCTTCTCTTCATTTTTTTCTTGTCCGAAGTTGTCAAGGCGTAGCACCCCCTGCGCCGGTCCTCGTCCTTTTCCAACCAATTACTGTTTTTCGATCGTTATTGACTTGCAATGCATAGCTTTACCGCGGTACGACAACGAGATTACATGCAGCTGTGATTTTGTTTCTGCCTGTCAAATATCCCATATTAATCTGCGGACAGATGAGGGATTTGCTCGTGATCCAAGCAACACTATTTCAATTCAACCAGAGATTCTCTTATCGCCAATATTGTCATGAAAAGAGCACATTTCCTACATACATCGTCAAACTCACCTGACGCTACGTGGCAACCCAGGAAACGTCCATTTGACCTTACCACTGGCAGGTTATACTCGTGACGTACGTGATTAGCAGTCAGGGTTTTAGGCACAGTTAGGAGTTTGAGTTTGCATCACTACGTTGTGTGGAGGTGAGAGAGAGAAAGAGAGAGACACAGTGACAGAAAGGGAGAAAGAGACATAAACAGAAAGACAGACAGACAGACAGACAGACAGACAGACAGACAAACAAATAGAGGGGCAGAGACACAGAGGCACAGACGGAGAGAACAGAGGGAGAGCAAGGGAGACTGCAAGCAGGCAGGTGATTAGATAGATAGATAGATAGATAGATAGATAGATAGATAGATAGATAGATAGATAGATAGATAGATAGATAGATAGACAGACTGACAGACAGGCAGACAGTCAGACAGACAGTCAGACAGGCAGACAGACAGACAGACAGAGGGAGATAGATGGACATACAACGACCAGGTAGACATAGACAGAGAGAGACAAAAAAGACAAAAGCGTACAAAAGAAGCAGACAGACCGAGAAAAAGACAAGAGTAGACAATAGACAAAGAAAGTCGCAAAAAGGAAAAAGGCGAATAAACGAAAGGGCATACTAAGAGATGACAGACAGACACTGAAACTGAATGACATATAAAGGCGTGTATGCGACATATAAATGCACTTAATGTCTGTCTGTATGCCTGTCTGTCTGTCTGCCTGCCTGTCTGTCTTTCTGTTTGTCTGTCTGTCGTCTATCTATCTATCTATCTATCTATCTATCTATCTATCTATCTATCTATCTATCTAATCACTTGCCCCTGTGTCGATATGTCTGAGATCAATTTACTTTTCTCTGAGTAAAGAAATTTTGATTACAAAATTTTTCTTGTCAAGTTGAGATTACTCTTAAAAGCCAGAATCATCTTTGTACAACCTGTTCAAAACAAAGAGGCGACCGTGTGTATCCCTCTGCTGTCACGTGTCTAAGTTGTCTGTTTTTGGGTTCGAAATATTCCTACTTTATCCGTATTAAAATCGGTCTTCATTATCCATTGTGAAACCGCGGTACGCTCGCAACTGATCGACCACAAACTTTCTTTATTTCTACTACAGCAGTTATCAGCTTTGCATGATGTAAAACTCGATTGAAGTTTGATTTTAACAACAAACAAGCACATAGAATAACAGTTCAACTGAGATTAGCATATACCTCGATTTCAAGAGACAAGTAATTCAGGTTGATAACGGTTTAACCTTGACTTGTTGCTCGAAGTCGCGCCTATCCATTAATATACGAAAGCGGTTTAAGTAAGTAATTATAATACAATCACGGCTCATCCACGCATTGGTCGGTTTCCGAGGTGTAAAATCTACTTACTATGCAAATGACAACAAATTGAACTAGGCAAGTTTCAGTTCAGGTCAGTCAAATTAAGTTTAGCCTCTCTCTGTCTCTGTCTCTGTCTCTCTCTCTCTCTCTCTCTCTCTCTCTCTCTCTCTCTCTCTCTCTCTCTCTCTCTCTGAGCTACTGTATGATTGAGTTTTCATCAAACCATACAGCTTTCGTTCATTATTTCTTTAAACACAGCCGGGACATTCAATAAATCAAATTGTAAACCGCTTACAGGAGCGGCATGATAAAGTTTAATTTTTCATTTCTGATACCATGACAAAATGTTAATACCATAATGTCTCCATATATGTCAGTAGTTCCATCTTGTCTATGATAAATGGCCGCTGTTACCTTTATAAACATATTGATTCAGTGTAGCAATATTGTAGTGGACAATTAGGAGCTGTAACAACAGGTGGTTGGGACGGATAAACATCGCTAAGCATCATGGGAATGATCGCGAAAGGGCAGCAAAAATTGATCGCCACTCACTCATTCGCTGACGAGCAGCACAAATATCGTGCGCACCCGTGGAACAGACGTCGAACATATGGCTAGAGCGAGAGAGAGCGCCAGCAAGTTGGAAGTACGCGTTTGCTCATGATGGGTTTATTCGAACAATGTATGATATCAGCTACAATCATGTGACACCAAGAGACAGTCTTGAACGAAAGGGGAAAGTAGAGGGCAATTTGTTGTAAATTAATCGATCAATCGATAGATCGATCAATCGATAGACAGATAGATAGATAGATAGATAGATAGATAGATAGATAGATAGATAGATAGATAGATAGTCTATTGCAAACAAATTAAATTGATGGACATATAGATCGGTATATTAAATCAAAATCAGAGATGCCTCATTAGGCTGTGTAAAGACAAGTCTTTGTTTGCCGTCCTTGGATTTTTGAAAAACCTACCAGCCAGCCAGCAAAAAATAACAAACTCTGAAAAAAAAACACAACATAGATCAATCGCATAAACTTTAACTTTCCCATCGGTTTATGGGTCACAAGTATGAAAAATCATCTGTTTTATTTACAATGCAGTGTTACTAAAGCTCTTCATTAAGCACGTTGAAAGCAATGCCTGGAAACAAAGGTTATAATTGTATAAGTACAACAAGCATACTTAGAGTTAGGTGACTGTGAGTCTGAACAAAAATTCCATAATAAACAATGGCAATAAACACTATACCAGTACATAATGTACCACATGTACATTGTAATAGAAATCAACTGGTTGTGTTACGAAGATAGCTTGTCACTGACGGAGGTTTATGCACTAGGTGGTCATAGTCGCCAGTAAAATTATTAATTAAAATAACACGATCTCAATTATGAATACAAAACATATTTGCGACAAATGTAAAAAGACGCAAATGACGTATTACAAGGATGTTTACGAAGTTTTGTAGAAAACAAGAATATATTTGATTCAAGGAACCTAAGAATTTCACATAATGGGTTCAATTTTTGCGACGTGTCTCAGTATATTTGCATATTAATTGTGACATGTAAATTTAAGATCGAGACCTGCATTGATGTTTACGATTGGACGTATAATTAGGGTTTCGAGACCACGGGTCCGAAACCCTCTAGTAATCGTTCCGTTTTTTATTATTATTATTATTATTATTATTATTATTCTTTTTCTTCTTCTTCTTCTTCCGTCCTCTAAATGCAACTGCCACGCGAACACTGTTGCACCTAGAGACTTCAAATTTGGCACATAGGTAAAACTCCTCACAAGTAATTTTTTGATCACATGACCATAACAATGGGTCACGTGACCTGGCAGCCATATTGAAATTAAACTTTCAACTTAGCTTAATTTGCATAAAAATAAACCAATCAAAATTCTGTCAGATATTTTTGTAGACCATAGGGCTAGGCTCCTTCATGCCAAATTTCAAGGTCATAGGCCCTGCCGATTTTGAGAAGAAGATTTTTAAAGTATTATTTGTCACATTTTTCAGTGACCTTTGACCTCCCCTATAGATTTACGAATGCCCATTACAGGCTCGCCAATAGAGCTAGGAGTCAGGTTCTTTTTCGACATAGACGATCATTGGCTGTTAATGTTCACCAAAATATTTTGGGTCAGGTCACGTGACCTTGACCTCATTAATTATGCGCATATCTAATTCTAGGCTAACCAATAGGGCTAGAGATCCGAATTTTGGTACACAGGGACTACTATGGGATAGAAATCTATTGCAAATATGTCACGTGACCAGACCTCATTAATTATGCGCATATCTAATTCTAGGCTAACCAATAGGGCTAGAGATCCGAATTTTGGTACACAGGGACTACTATGGGATAGAAATCTATGCAAAAATGTCACGTGACCAGACCTCATTAATTATGCGCATATCTAATTCTAGGCTTACCAATAGGGCTAGAGATCCGAATTTTGGTACACAGGGACTACTATGGGATAGAAATCTATTGCAAATATGTCACGTGACCAGACCTCATTAATTATGCACATAACTTATTCTAGGCTAACCAATAGGGCTAGAGATCCGAATTTTGGTACACAGGGACTACTATGGGATAGAATTCTATTGCAAATATGTCATGTGACCAGACCTCATTAATTATGCGCATATCTAATTCTAGGCTAACCAATAGGGCTAGAGATCCGAATTTTGGTACACAGGGACTACTATGGGATAGAAATCTATTGCAAATATGTCATGTGACCAGACCTCATTAATTATGCGCATATCTAATTCTAGGCTAGCCAATAGGGCTAGAGATCCGAATTTTGGTACACAGAGACTACTATGGGATAGAAATCTATTGTCAGTATGTCACTTGACCAGACCTCATTAATTATGCACATATCTAATTCTAGGCTTACCAATAGGGCTAGAAAACCGAATTTTGGTACACAGGGTGTACTATGGGATAGAAATCTAATGTCAATATGTCACATGACAAAACCTCATTAATTATGCACATATCTAATTCTAGGCTAACCAACAGGGCTAGAGATCCGAGTTTTGGTACACAGATAGTAGTTTAGGATAGAAATCTATTGTCAATATGTCACGTGACCAGACCTGATTAATTATGCGCATATCTAATTCTAGGCTAACCAATAGGGCTAGAGATTCGAATTTTGGTACACAGGGAGTACTATGGGATAGAAATCAATTGTCAATATGTCACATGACAAGACCTCATTAATTATGCACATATCTAATTCTAGGCTAAGGTGATAGAGCTAGAGGTCTGATTTGTGGTATTAAGGGATAACTATGATATTGCATTATTTTAACAAAATGGCACATCATCTCGACTACTTTTGACCTCGATTTCACAAATACTACCATAGCCTCCCATCTTTTTGCATATATATTTCTCTATTGCCCCTGTTGACTGAGATGTCTCGAAACCCGATGATTGCTGCTTTGCAGCTATATTTTTATCTTTAATTCATAACTATCATATGATCAAAATCAAGCCTTTAAGATAACGTTTAAAATCCCATTATAAATATTACGGGAAAGGGGATACAGAGGACTAGAGAGAAAAATACAACAGACAGGGCAGGAGGATAGAACGACCAAAGAGTAGTCCAGGGCATTTAGACAATTGGAGAAGCCTATCTTGGGCGATGGCACCTATCAAGCTTGTCTACTGAGAAATAAAGTCTATGCAGTACCAACGAACTCTAAACATCTCGTGTAGTCAATTGAAGATTACCAGTACCTCTCAGCAAGCTAAGACGACTCCATGAGTAAAAGCAGGCCAAGATGAGGTAATCATGAGATAATACGAGAAAAAACGAGTAGAAACAGTTGTTTTGACAACTGTACAATATGAATTTCAACATGTTGGGGTAAGCTTAGAACAAAAAGGTGTTCTTGCAAAACCTGAACATTCCAAATATCAAACTGCAAAAGTTACTGAGTATAACAAAGTATGTAGTTGTCACTCAGAAAACAAATGCTAAACATCTTGGTAAAAGGTGTAACTACTGTCTTTTTCATACAATTACAATTTTTGCAGTAAGAAGAGTGGGTAGCTGAGCAAATCATAACAGCCTTGAGTACAAATCCTCCTTTTTAAGTGTCAAATAAATACCAGTCCTGAGCACTGTTTCTGTTGAGTTAAATGCTCCATTAGCTGTAACTTTAAAGGCTATTTATTCTGAATTCTGTTTATCAACTACTATTTTAGTCGACTTCAAATAGCGCTGATCTCGATGTCAGGTTTGTTACTAAATATAGCTGCACGCCCGACATCGGATACCGCTGCCTGAAATTCGGACAAATTTTGTGGTTGCATATGCCGTCGTTTTTGCAGCTTGTAGTCTGAGCCATAAATTCATAAGAATTAGTGTGACTGTTTGTATGAATTATAACACTAGCAGGTTTTATTTTCATCGTTCTTTCCGAAAGTGCGGACAAACATTTATTTTGCATATTAATGAAAGAAAAATGACGTTAATTGATCAGCACTATTGCATACTAGAATGCTAAATATTCTGCTTGTCAAGACAGCAATGCCGAATGGCCATTGCTATTTTTGAAAACTGAATTCTAATTCGGACTTATAAAATGACCAAATCGTTTTTAGCAGAAAAAAATGTTCAAAGTAAGAGCAACTTCAACCGCGTACGAACAATTTGGAGCATTCAACAACGAACATTTCACCGACGGTACCTGCTTGTCCCGGTGCAGATCAATGTCGTGATCAATCGTGAATCGCAGAAAAGCTGATGGAAATTCAGTTCCGTTCCTTATTCGAAGCCAAACCACTGAACCAGTCAAGAATTGTTTTCGATCCGTCTTGTATGGAGACCAAAACAATTTCACACACTTTCGCCGACTTGAAAACTTTGAGGGGGAAAGCAACTTGCGAAATGGGTCGATCGATCATCACTTACGGTACACTGCAGTCCGCTACAACAGGAGTTGCACATGTACATTTTACGTACAGCGATTGATGTACCCCTTTACGACAGGTAATCTGATTTGTATTAATATGATTTGTATTGAAACGATCGTACGAAATTTGCGTTTTTGCGACATTTAAGTAAACTGCTGCGACGTTGCGAACACATAAGGGCACAACGCGCCGTATTTTCGAGCATACGATCTGTGTTTGTTTTTCAGATTTCGTCCAAAAACCTACCTGCACGCGGACGGCAAACAAAGAATTTATTTTACGGCGCCTTACAGTATAGTGTTTTAAATACATCCATGATGAAGACTTAATCTGCATACAATCGTAGATACATACATAGATACATAGATACATAGATACATAGATACATACATACATACATACATACATACACATACATACATACATACATACATACATACATACATACATACATACATACACACATACATACATACATACATACATACATACATACATACATACATACATACATACATACATACATACATAGATACATACACACATACACACATACATACACACATACATACATACATACATAGATACATACACACATACACATACATACATACATACATACATACATACAACACACATACATACATACATACATACATACATACATACATACATACATACATACATACATACATACATACATACATACATACATACATACATACATACATACATACATACATACATACATAGGTAGTCAGATAGATAGATTCAGGATAGGTAGATAGATAGACAGACGGAAAGACAGATATATAGATAGATAGATAGATAGATAGATAGATAGATAGATAGATAGATAGATAGATAGATAGATAGATAGATAATATACAGAAAGATAGATAGATGTTATACAAGAGATGTGTAATTTTCATTTTTTCTGAAATTGACCTAAATTTTAATAAATACCACTTTCTCATACTACCCGCCTGTATTACGTAACATGTTTCGTAGACAAACAGAAGTCTCACAGTTTTGTACCAACTGCTCCTGCGTGTCCGACCTGACATCGCAACATAAAATGGGTTCTATTTTCTATTTTGACATTCGGGCTTTCTGAACATCTGTTTCTTAATTGAAACACCGAACACGTTTGCTTGTCATTCATTGCTCAGTATTTCTTCTCGGAGTGTAATACTGCTAAACATGTCATTTTCCGTGCAACTAAAATGTTGTCGCTAACAAAGGGACAAAATATATTTTTAGCACAGGGCAGTTTTATCAAACGCTTGCAATGGTCTGTACGCCTGCAGACGTGTCCCCTATGTGAATAAATGTATGCGTTTGTCCAGCGCGCGTGTATTGCGTTTAATGCAGACTGTGCGCGTGCGCAGACAGTGCGCCAAATGTTTTTGAAGTATTTATCATCAGTCCGACCCTTATGTTTTTGGACAGGTGTTTTTCAATGCATTTTAAAGATCTTTCTATATTCCAAGATGGACTTTTCATAAATCCACGATATTGTTTTTTTTGAGGACAATTCATCATACTTTCTTGTGCGATTTACACGCATATACGTCAATATGGAAAGGTGTACCTTTTCCAAGATCGTTAAACTTAATTGTCTAACATCTACTTGTTTCTCCATGACGCTTAAAGTAATGATCTACAATTTAGTGTTTGCCAATATAAATTTTTATTTCTTTAACTTCTTTTATTTTCTAAACTGCATCAAAATATTATTTCAATCGGGGAGGGCAGACATTTATATTTATATATAATCTTTTTTTGTTTATGTACATTTATATAATAGAAAAAACTTCCCGTATAATGTGAATTAAAGTTTAATTCTTATTTCTGTGTTATTCATAGGCAATTAAGAAAAAAGGACATTTGTCCAATGAAATCCATACAATTATATTATAATTAAGGACTTGCTAGTTGGCAACTTAACTTCAATTGACTATTTATTTTTAAACATTAATGATAAATATTTTGAAGCAATTGGCGCGCTATTTCTTCGGTATTTCTTGTACATTTTGGAAGAAGATAATTTCAGCAGAGAAATCTAGCATCTAGGAACTGAGAATCAAACATAGTATTTTGTTGCCAAGTAACAGCGTCCTATGTGAAGTTTGTACTCACAACAAACTAAGGGTAGAGAAAGGGCATGTTTTGAAAACAAAATATGCATTGCAATTCTTCAAGGTCATTGTCATCGATGGGCTTCTTACTTTTTGAGAACAAAAATCGGAGAAAGTACAACTCTGGTCTGGTGTCCTTCATCCTGTAATTGGGCTAACGCCAGTTGGTTGATGGACTGATTAAAAAAAAAGATGATGTGTTCATGCTTTATGTTGAGTTCAATTCCTCGTCCATATTTTGTTCTTACTATTTCGCCGGATGAAATCAAACCAACCAGGATATACTGAGATAATTGCTCAAAGATATATCACAATATTAATATAAGAGAGGAAGAATTATTATTTGCCGTCTAGAATTAACTGTAAACAAACAATAACAAAAAATAGAGCTACTGAAAAGCAGAAAAGTGCAGATAACAAGAATTTGTCTATAAATATTTTCATTCAAACTTGTCAGGTTCATAAATCATACGATCGATGATGACCCAGTCTGTGATTCCGTGACAGTGAAGTAATTGTAATTTATTGGAATACAGTCACAAGCTTAACGTCAATGACGCTCCCGCAAAGGAGAGATTTCAGCTGATACAACGACCGCGTTTCAAAATCTCTGCCCCGATAAAAACCGAAACACAAATCGGTATGGTTACGATAGGAGGGTTGAAATCTGACGTATGAATGACTTCTTCAGCACACGACAATTTGTGTCGATCCACTTGGCGCTGAAAATGGTATCGGTCGCTCAATGACAGTATTTTCCCGCCTAATGGTCACCTGGCTCTTCTAAAGGCCACTTGGTAAATTTCTTCCGGGAATCGAGCAAAACTCATAAGAGGAGAAAACTTGGTGCGCAAGCATTCTTTCCGCCAGCTGTACTGTTAGGTGTCAAGTTCATGATATTTTTAGGTATGATCATATATCTGTGATTAGACCAGACCAAAACAAAGAATAATTTCATCATAAACTTATATTAAAATTCAGAAGTAAACTCTTACAGCAATATGTCTTTAACTTACGTAATCTTTCGAAATATCCTTTGTAGGAACCTTGGGCGAATGCCCTAATCATAACCTGTCGTAAATGACCCCGGCCCGTCATGACCTTCCCTGAATGACCTCGTCATGACCTTTGGTCATTTCAGCTCCGTAGACGAAAACACTAATGGCGCGCATCAGGTTTGGCACTAAATAAAGCATCACGAGCGTGACAGTGGCTTTCTTCCGACAAAATTTTTGATAACCTTGTCTTTGAGGGATCTGTATTTCTCGCGTAAATGTATGGTCGGATCTTTCGAAATGCCATTTTTCGAGGTAGCCATTCCGCCTTTCCTATTGGTATAGTTTTCGTATGTTTCGGCAAAAATTGAAGAATGTGTAAATTAGACTTTACTGAAGAAAAACCTTATCTGCCCTAACCTTCACCTTCTGATCCATTTTGGAAGTTTCTGATCTTCAATCTAAAATAAATAAAAGAGCTATATTAAAGTATAAGACTAATAGTTTTGATATATTACTGTAAAATTTTATATAATATATGTATATATATATATATATATATATATATATATATATATATATATATATATATATATATATATATATATTGAAGTATACATATGTCCTCGTGGGAAATTACAGTGCTCGATGCTAAAGCAGAGCGTTATAAATAATAATACAAATTATTTCAAATACAAAGTAATCATATCTGTTACTTAACTTTCATTCATCCTGCAATCATAAGACACATGAAGTCTTCATCTGTCTAATGATTGCAGGATGCATGAAACTTAAGGAACAGATGTTATTACTTTGTACTTGAAAAAATTTGTTACACATATATATATATATATATATATATATATATATATATATCCTTGCACGGTTATAAATCGTTTTGTTATATTGGCTTTAAGTACACTTGATGAAGTTCCTATTTGTAATGTCTAAAGTTGACTTAACGGGCATAATTAGTTAAAAATTTAACTTTGTTGCCTGTAAATACCAGAAAATGACAAAATATGAAAAACTCAAGAGAGATAAGAATGTGTTGTGGGTATTACACAAAGAGAGGGAATGTAGTCCACCGGTGTGCAGAGCGCCAGATAGTAGCACACCTTTAATTGAAGATTGCGCACACTTCAAAAATTAAAGTTTAGACTTATGCTAACTCTTTACTCCTGTAAAGGTGTAAATTAATATCTTTAGCAGTCAAAAATATAAAACAAAGGGTTTTCGTTTCCTCAAAGTTTTATAACTCTCTGTAAGTGTAGAATTTTTTTTTGATTCAATATACACTCAAAAATGTGTATGATCAAAGCCTTGTTTGCGGAAATCAAAAAATAATTTTTTCTTGTGAAATTAACTCGGAATGGGCCATTTGAAGTACAGTTGATCTGACTTGTTTCTATGTTCAAAAAATTTGAATCTGTGTTCTATATTATGAAGGAGCATAGCCTAAAGTTTTCACGAGCAAAGTAAAGAAAAAGTACAATTATCGATACACCCTCATCTTTTATTAACATGGGAAGAATAGGTTTTTATGTTATTTAGGGACACAAAGATTGTAATACATTCAATAGAGATGTCTCCGCTTTGATTTATTTTGTAGGATGGTGCGTCTTTTACAAACCTTTAACAACCGAATGGCACTTGTTTTTGTTTGTTTGTTTGGTTCTTTTCACCCCAGCGATCCATCATTCTCTCTTGATTAGCAATTATACTACTATATATCCCTCAGTGAGATCAGTGTACCTTCATGAACTTTGCATGAAGTCCTTCCAACTGTCTGCTTATTTTTCAAATAATGGTAGAGTGTTTGTCAGTCGCGTCAGCAAATATTGATTTTCAAATATAGCTTCGCCCGGCTGATTGTCACACATGTAACTTTATACACGATGAAAACTAACAATGGACAAAAATAGATGTGCAAAGGTCATAAGTACCGATTTGACAACAGATATTTCTAGGGCACTTGATTTTCAGATTAATGTCTGCTCTACATAAAGATTGTTAGTACTGTGTTTAAGCACACCCGTTTGTCAACTCCAAGTCTTCAACCTTGATATTTCTTAATTTTAAATTTCTGACAGGTCTTTAACTTTACTGGTATCAGTTTGAAATCGCTTTCCTTCTTGATTCGTTTTTCAAGTTTTTCATAAGGGAAGGTTTCGCAACCCCGTCCCCGACCCCAAGGGAGGTCGTGCACTTTTTGGACCGTTATTTAAAGAAATCAGCGTACTATGCTATGTGACTATGCGTGTAGGTAATAGCGTGAATAAAAGACAATGAATAAAGAATATGGATGGGCAACTCTTTAGAATTTTGCCTGCAACGGACACTCTTCAAACCTATAAGTCAGACGCCCAACTTAAAAAAGATAATGCAATTTCGGTGCAATAAAGTAAGGTTTACTTAGTCGAGTGCTTTTTAACGGTCTACCTGTCTACAAACGCACATACATACATACATACATACATACATACATACATACATACATACATACATACATACATACATACATACATACATACATACATACATACATACATACATACAGACATACAGACATACAGACATACATACATACATTGCAATGTTAGCGGTTGATAAAAATATTCTACCCGCACATATAGGACAAAACACATCTGACACCATATACGACCTTTGTCTGAACAGACAAGACTTTAATAGGCCCTAAATCATCTGTTCCCATCATCAATCATTAGTGCATTCATCATTGCAATTATACATGCCTCCATTAATCAATCATGCCGTTCATCCAATTTTAATATCCATTTATACCCTCACTGTTTAGCGAAATACACACGCGCTGACGTTTTGATACACATACACAAACATTCCCAAAGCTGACCGTCTTTGTCGTCCTTCTTGAAACCTTCCCATCCCCCACCCTCCATTAATCATCAGCTTCAATCAATTATGCATGATTGTTGTTTTTATCTCAATCCACAAAACTCAAAATACTTCCAAAGTTAGATGTTCTAGTTATCGCCATCTAAAAGACTCTCAACAATAACCCATTATCACAAACGAGGCTCTCTGCTTTTTCATTATCCTTTGCTCATTCATCAAAACATTAATTATTTCTTTTGCACTTAATCATTGCCTGTCAGTGCCATTCTATTTTTTCAACTATGAACATGAATGGCATTTTGACCTATATTGAAACGCGTATATTGCACAATGCTATAACCATGACCTTGGTGGCATTATTTAGTCTTGATTCACAGTATTGGAAAGGTTCTGCATATCTTCAAACGGCTTAGAAGTTATGAAAGTGACAATAACGACAGAGTTTGCCATATTTTCATCACAACAATTTCTTATTGAGCATCATTAAACACATGCATTAAGAAATGGTATTGACAATGCAATTATACAACATAACACGTTGTAAACACAACACGTTAAAAGCAACACATTGCAAACGCAACACATTGTAATCACAACACATTGGTAATCACAAAGCATTGTAAATGTAACACATTGTAAACACAACACGTTTAAAAGCAACACATTTTAAAAGACACATTGTAAACACAACACATAGCAAACACAACACATTGTAACCGCAACACATTTTAAACACAACACATAGTAAACACAACACATAGTAAACACAACACATAATAAACACAACGCATTGTAAACACAACACATTGTGGACAGTGTACAAAGTTTATTGTTGACCAAGGAATTCTTATGTAGGTTAAAATTTAAGTTGTCAGCATTAACATTGGGTGATTGCATAAATACCAGATTTCAACAGGATTTTGTGAGAAGTAAAACAAATGTGTTTCACTAAGAGACAATAAATAATGTAAAACGTGTAACTTCAATATTAAGAAATTTAGCTACTTCACGTTGCTCTTCCCAAGTCACATTTGCCTCCCAAATGTTAACATTTTGAACAGATCGCAAACTCACATTGGGTTTCATGTGTGCTCAAATATTTTATATTTAATTTCCGTTATCTTAGGTCGATTATGGAAGACAAATTTGCTATACATAAATGGCGGCGAAAGGTATACATTTAAAGTGGTCCGGATAATATTCCTAATTGCATAATTGGTCATGTTTTTAACTTCAATGCTATTGTCTGACTTCGCATTATTTCAAGAACATTCCTTCCAAAATATTGAAGGAAATCAACTCAAAATGTTCACTGTACAGTTTCTTACTCATTTTAAAACTCCGGAGATAGGTTTAAAGATTAATTTTCTAAATCTAATGCAGAATGAATAACGATTTTCATTTTGTAAAACATGGTAAACTCAAGACTCATGCTTGTCTAAAAGTCTTCAATTTTTTTATGCTGTTGGCGTTTAATAATCATGGCATTTTGATGGCAAACAACAATATTATCCATCACGTGACATATTGCAGACAGTTGAGGTGCGACACTCCGTAAATTGATAATTTTCTTCTGTTGATCGCTTTGTTATAACGACCCGCACTGTTCGTGAGAAGTTAAACAACAGGTCACCGACTGGTGGCGCTATTTTATAACGCTGCAGTTGTTCAGATCGTCTTCTGCCGTGCGCGTACTTTGGCACACTCACTGATAATTTATCTTTTGTTCTGTCACAAATGTATGACTGGTTCGTTCTTTTTTCGTTCTAAAATAGTCTGTCTCTTTTGGGTCGAGAGAATCATTTATTTAATTTAGACATAAGACAATTTTTGTCGTTTGAATCTTTCAACCAACAATCCAGATGTATGCTGCTGTGTCAGACGATCTATTTTCGAGACTCCTGCGAAAGACAGAAAAATGGGTCTTTTTTCATGCTACCTTTTCGTCAGACGCACTCATGTGTTGTCTTTATGAGGTTGCCCTTTGTCACAGGTGTGAACAGACCGTTTATGTAAATATGCAGTCTCTAGGGTCAATAGACTACAGCGGGGAAACAATTTCTTTGTCGCAGACTACAATCTTGAACACATTTCCCGCCATTTTGATTCTAAAACAGACTGAAATACTTTACACATCTTTTGTTTTATCTCATATCTGCTGACTTGTTAGCGATATAGATTTCTGTACATGGGTTGCCTTCAGACATTAAACACATGTTTAATAACACAGTCCGTCAACAAACCTTCAAAATCACACTTCAGAACGTTCATTTGAATCAATTATTTAGAGGGCAACTGTTAGGTAAATTCAATATGGCCACCATCGTGGAAGAAAGCATGAATATCGCATTCTATGCAGACAAATGTCCGTCTTCGCAGCTTTAAAATAAATGGAGGGACGTAGGGTGTGAGATAATAAAAGAAACATTGTTTTATTGATTTCTTTATTTATTATAACGAAAATATCTTGTCGTTCTCTCTTATGTAAGGTTCAGTAACGAAGCATTTTTCATTTGTTCTCGGACATGCAAATGAGGCGGAAACTTATACTTTTCACTTTTATCAATAGCTCCGTACAGCTTTGTACGCTTCACAGAATCGTGTTTTTTTTTTGAAATATAATGACAAAAACTAAACGACAATTTAACTGATGGTGGTTCGCCATGATGATAATTCTTTCATGAACTGCAAACATAGTATGTGTATCAGACAGGATTATTTTATGGCTAAACAAACAATGAACAGAACTCATCAATCAAAATACCTTATCAGCACAAACAGAAATATGACGATGATTAAGATCTGCCGTTCCTTGGTACCTGGTTGTGTCATATACGACATTCATGCATCCCTCAACACATACATACATACATACATACATACATACATACATACATACATACATACATACATACATACATACATACATACATACATACATACATACATACATACATACATACATACATACATACATACATACATACATACATACATACATACATACATACATACATACATACATACATACATACATACATACATACACGTAAGTCCTTATATCATTCAAGAACTGGATAAAAAAAAATAAGCAAAAGTTGGGGGGACGTTTCATTGGCAGGAGAGCTCGGAGCTTGCCCAAGCAGATAAAAGTAAGCACGGATGTTTAGGCGAGAAAATTTTTGCTAAATTCTAAGTTGTTACTTATGTTTGAGGAGATCTTACAACATAATAATACTATTGTGTTCGAAATTGTAGTTGCCCTGAACGATTTATGACCGTTTACTTGTTCCATCGAGCTTGATGACTTGATTGCGTTCATGGTGCATTTATATACAAATCAATATTAGCCAATCAGCGTCGGCGTCTTTTCCGTCACTAGTGTCACCTGAATTCGAATGTTAAAAAAGTGCACTGTCCTAAATCGGCGGTAGTCCACGGTCTGTCACGTGATGTCTACATTATTTCAACCTCTACCAGCACACATTTTTTGTGAACAATCATGTTGGATCCCATCAAAGGTGAAAGACGGAAAGGCGAATGTCTGAAAAACATTTTCGAATTCACAGACAATCATATTTTTACGCGCAAGAAGATTATTTCACAGTTCGTTGCATTGTTAGAGCCACATTTTGCTCATCCGATTCTATGGCGACTTCTCAATGTAAAAATCATTAATTCTTGAACTGTTTCCACAAAATAATTGGAAAACACATTTCATGCAACCTGTCATTTCGGAGCGCTAAATATTTTGATCCTGAAATATCGAAAACATGGCCAATCCAACATGAAGAAAACTGTGTCCTTTGTTATGATTTCTCACAGGAACGGGTTTTGATTTACATTGAAACGGATGCGTTGCTCAGAGCGAGGCCGCACAAGTTCCACTAGCGCTGTGAAAAGGAGGGTCACGGCAGGTTTTTGTAAAATCCCATCCCTCTATAGAGTCTTGTTCCCTTCCCCAGGGGACGTAAGTACACACTGTTGTGACCAACAGCGTTCCTTATGTCAATATTTTACCTCTCCGCCGTGAATCAACGGCACTTCTTTGTGTATTTTTAGGCTGACGTAATCGGAGGTGATAAATAATTCTACCTTATGAATAATTATTCCTGCTGCAATGATTTGACGTACAAATGAGAAATGCAATTTTTATCACGTCGTTACACTTGGGTGGGCAGGTGCAACGTCTGCAGACATCGCAAAGCCAAAGATGACGTCACGGTCCTTTTTGGCGGCAAAAATACCAACAGACGAAACGACGGCGTCCTCGTCGATATTACAATGTCTGAGGAAACTAATGGTTTCCTTAATCACAAAGCAAAACGTCTCAGGTTTTTAACCCAAAATGTTGCCCCGACTGGACAGCACTTTCAATTTCAATCTAATGTGCGCGGGATTTGCTGTCGTCAAAATTGAGATGCAGATTCTTTCTGCTCACAACGTGAGTTGGGCGCGAACATCTCAGGCTGACAGAGATTTATTCTCGTGGGAAATCTAGACAATCATTGACGTTGACGACATGAGCCTGAAGTGACTGTTAATGGCAAAAGCAGACGATGTTTTTCATTGCGTTCCAACGTTCAGTTTTGCAACGAACACGCTTCAAGTATGCACGATAATTTTTCTTCGTCGTGTTTCGAAATCTGTCAATTTTTTAGCCCCATGGCGCGCTCCAAGACTTAACCCTTTCCTCTGATCCATTCGTCTTCCATGATATATTTTTAGCAAACCATCGGAAGAGAGCACAGCACGATGACGACAATGTGTTCTACAGTTTCACGTCACTCAATATTTGTCTGTCACGTTTTGCAACCGTGCGTAGCAGCGTCGACTCGTAGTACGACACCGGTGTTCGCGTCTGAGCTGGGTCGCTGCGTCAGCTCATATTGCTCGCGGCGTCTGAGGGTGTACTTGTGTGCCATTTCCCACTCTTTTGCACGACCGTGTGAACTAACCCAAAACTGAGAATAAATGTGCGTTCATTCAACTCCACTGTGACATCTTTTGTCGCCAGGGACAGCCGCGCCATGCAGACGACATCTCGTGGGTCCCAGACTTGCCCAGGTGAAACCTTGCTGCTACACGATTTAAATTATTCACAACATCGCTCTGGAGACGGCCTACAGAACCAGCCCATGCACCCAGTAAGCTTTACTGCAATGTTGCCTTCTGGGATATCTCATAATTCGTGACTAGTGATTTAAAACAAGCCGCTCATAAATTAGCACTTACAACCGTTGTCTGTCTTACTTATGACAAATTCGTAATATTTCTCTTTTCTATCCTTGCTGTTATATTTATTTATCTCATTTTTCTGATCATAGTAGCGTTCCTGTACCGCTCTAGTGTAAACAAAAGAAGTACATTCACACTACAACAAACAAACAAACGATTCAAATAGCCAATCAAAATAGCAAGCCCAACTCATGCTACTTCTGCTAATTATATCAGCTCGGACTTTGCAGACCTTACGTCATCGACTCTAACAGAGACCGACAGAGTCACTTAAACACAGATCTGTCTTTACTAAGCTGTCCAAATCCGTCGACTTTGGTAAGGATGCCTCACTCTGAATATATATGCAGTGATTAAATTTCAAATACAATTGAAGTGTCGATCACACATGGTTCCACGCAGTGAGGATGAAACAAAAATCCAACGAAACGTGTCTTTATGAATGTCGAATGATGCAATTTTATCGAAAACATTTCCATTAGAAGGGACATAGTCTAGATCTGAAACAGATTTTGGACCATGGGTAGGATATTTGATGGATTTTGCCGATAGGATGCGGGTAAAATGACCGTCGAATTTTACATTTGGACGTACCCAAGCTAGAGAATACAGACTCGGAGCAGGTCAACAAATTTAGGGTCTCGGTCGAGTGGACTAATGGCGGTTAAATTTGTTGCCAGTGTGCTGGGGTTAAAATCACACACACACACACACACAAACCATATGTGACAGAGAGAAAAATGATATGAATATGGTAACACTTGACATGGCGGGACATTGTAACCTACAAGAGGAAAGGAAGTTTGTGAACGATAACAAAATGTAAGCATTATCCAATTATTGGGTCAACAAGGACGAAGCAAAATCTTCATTTTTATCAACAAAGAAGAAACAGATTATGAAGTAATAATCTTCGTAAATGAGCACTGTCTGTCACATGTAGGCAGTCCATTATTTGTTGCCGTCGAATAGACAAAAATGTCTGGATGACAAAAAAATCAACATTGGAGAGACAGTAAATAACGAATGACAAGTGTTATGATGACACATGACAACTAATTGATAATATAACGGTTCAACGATACCTGTTGTCTCTCTTGATGCCATACTATGCGTATGCATGTATACAAACAACCATCCATTTGTCCATTCGTATATTCATATACACATAGATACATACCCACTGCATATATATACATACATACACACACATACACATATATATGTATATAATATATATATATATATATATATATATATATATATATATATATATATATATATATATATATATATATATATATATATAACATGCAAGACATGCAATAAGACAAATAAACGATATTCAATGTGGTAACAAAAAGTTTGATGGTTTCATACGTTTGAAAAAGATCGTTGATTTACAATATACTATAATGCAAATTTGTTGGGAAAGTTACAGTAACTGTCTAAAATATCATAGGCTGTGTTCTTTGTCCCATCTCGCTCTCTCTCTCTTTCTCTCTTTCTCTCTTTCTCTCTCTCTCTCTCTCTCTCTCTCTCTCTCTCTCTCTCTCTCTCTCTCTCTCTCTCTCTCTCTCTCTCTCTCTCTCTCTCTCTCTCTCTCTCTCTCTCTCTCTCTCTCTCTCTGACAATTTCTTCGACAAAATCCCTTTTAGCGAGTAGCGAACTAGGAAGGTACGCAGTCGTTTCCAAAAATCACAACTTACTTCATCAAGAAAACAATATCCATGCTCCAATGGGATTATCTTAGAATGAGATGGTTATAACAAAGATTGAAAGGTCGGTTTTCAAAGTGGTTTTGTTCAGATCTATTATTGGCCACGACTATCCCATCCATATTTAACCCTGTGGTAGTTTTTGAAAAGATCTCTGTGAGCTCATAAAACTATATGAACTGTGAAAAGTCTGCCTGATGGTAGAATTCTTTTGTTTCTTTCTCCCAAGGATAAGAATCAAACCTAACGAAAGATGCAGCACGGGCGATCAATCGTCTCCCCGTGACACATTTATGATCTCGCCAATAAACTACACTTCACTGACGTTTGGAGGTCGTGACGTCACAGCTCTGGCAGACTGCAATCCTGAGATATCCCAAGGCTGCGTTCGCGCTCAACGACAGTGCAGCTATTTTTGACATTTTTCAGACACTGAATTGGCGGAAAAATCAAAACATCGTTCCAGTGTTACGTTAGTCTTGTGGCAAGCTTTAAGTTTGTTTCGCGTGTCTCTGCGTGCACTAATAAAATGACTGACTAAGATGACGACTTTCTGGGTGCAATCAAGCTAAGTCGTTTTACGTCTTTTTATTTGCTCTTTTTAATGCAAACTTGCCTTTCATTGAGGAGGTAGACGGCTGGTAAACTTGATTTAAGGAAAGTTTTTACGAGAGGAGGGTGGAGCTGGCCGGACTTAAGCCTTTAGGTCGACGAACGAGTGGACACTAGATAACAATGACGGAATTCGAAGTTATGAAGAGAGAGAGAGAGAGAGAGAGAGAGAGAGAGAGAGAGAGAGAGAGAGAGAGAGAGAGAGAGAGAGAGAGAGAGAGAGAGAGAGAGAGAGAGAGAGAGAGAGAGAGAGAGAGAGAGAGAGAGAGAGAGAGAGAGAGAGAGATGGGCATAGGGGAGAACTCCGGGAAGTAATCAGCAAGGCCCTTCTAGCCAAACGACCGACATGATAGCCGAACCAGTGATGCTACCTCTGTTGGGATTTCACAGTCCTTGTCTCTTGCTTTGATATTTACGACGATCGCACAGTCCGTCTCCCAAGTGTCGTTAAAAAAACCACTTCAATGTCTGGGGTCGAAGAAGACGACAGGCTGTGGAGTTGCAAAGTGGAAAGCCCGAGGTGAGTTCACGATACCAACGACAAGCGGCAAACCATCGGACGAAATCGTTCTGAATGGAAGAAAACGGTGTATACATCAAACAGGTATGTTTAAGCACGGGGCCATGGTGACTCTGATGATCAAATCAGCGTATTTGATGCGGTAATATTAACAGATAAGCAAATAAATAATTGCAAAATGATAGCTAACGGAAGTTTGTAATACTTATCATATTGGAAGTGCTTGAAGAGACGATTTCGTCGTGGTATCACACACGAAACCGTCAGTACTGGTTCTGATTAGCCCCGCTAAATGCTTCCTGGAATGCTTGGAGCTGCCGACATCGTTCTCCGTCCGAGAAACGGTAACTGAGCTGCCCAGAGTTCTGTTCTGCCGAGGCGCCACGGTCGCAGAGAACTCTACAAGCGATAACGACGGACCTCGACTGATCAGTCACCCGATTCCCGGACCTCTTTCCTCCCTCACCTTTTAACAAAAAAGTCTACATTTTACGACTTATTCTCTCGGCCTGTACTTGAAGAATCCCAGCAGCACAAAAGATCAGAGATGCCGGGACAGCATGAACACTGATCTAAGTATTGTAAACAGAGCGCCGTTTTATTGCCCGCGTACCGTGTACTCGCCTAGGTCTCCGGACAGACAACGAATATTTTGTATTGTAAGTTCCCGATGGTCGGGACGACATTTTAAAGAAGAAAGCCGTTTAGTTTTCTCCTCTCAGTGAATGGAAGGCAGTTGATAATATTAATAATAATATTTTGAAGGCTTAAAACTCGATGGCGATCACCGGCATGTTTTGTTTTTTGATTAAGCTGTTATGATGATATGGCGAGAACTGCAACGTCCATTTGACGAGAGTACAAGTGCGAGGTTTCGAGTACTCGGCCCCGTTCAATCGGCGGGTTTTTTGTTGTTTAATCTTTTACCGGTAAGATCAAAGAGTAAAATATAATAATGATGATACCGCCCTTGCCAAATCACCGAAGGGAAAGTTGATAGAAAAAAGGCGTAAAAGAACAGAGTTTGTCGAAAAATGTACCTGTCATACCCTGTGTATCAAAGTATTGAGTGCAGTCGTTGGCCGAGGATCGCCGTGGAAATAGTAGCTGGTCCAGGATGTTATAAGGTAAATGTTCTAAAACACACTTTATAATATATCATATTAAGATGGGAAACGAAAGTCCGTCAGGACGTGAAAGTCCAGGCATTTCTCGTTCCGCGCGGCGAAATGATGAAATCTACCCGGAGTTGACCGAGCCGGTACGATGTACAAGCGAACACGGAACTGTTTATGCCATCGATAAACTCGTGCTTTCTTCCCTGACATTGTTTATTTCTTAAATGACATCGGTTGAAAACAAACAAATCTCGTAAGAAGATTTCTCTTGAAAGTGGCGACTTCAGAAAGACAGAGAGCCAAAAAATGATAGTGTGCGGTAGCTATACCCAACACTTCTGACTTAACAACCAAGCACTGTTCTGTAACGAGAAATCATTGCCTTGGTCGTCAATTCTAATTTTGCCCAGAAAGAACACCAAAGTAGCGGGGACCATTTATTTCGATATAGCTTAAGTATAAAATATGAATTCAGTCGAATCTCAATCCCTAGGCCTCAGTAGCAGACATAGAATATCACCTTAAGTAATCCATGGCCTTCATTCAAACACGTTGTACACGAGGCATGTTCTTGTACAAGATCTGAACAAAAATTGCTTTAGAGTTGTGTTTTTTCCTCGCCATGCGGAATATTTATAGGGAGGGGGTTCGTTATCGTAAACGAAAGAAAATATGAGATATGTTGTTCAAATATAAAGATGATACACATAGGAGCGTTTGTTTGACTACTTCGATTGTCCATTGCTGCCTGACTTTGCAGTTATCCGTGCCAGCGTTTCTTTGAGGGAGTGTGAAGCTCTGTTACACCGACATGATTATGAGAGATCATTCGTCGTTTGCATGCAAGATTTAACGGTTTAGACTGTTTCAGCTGATAGAGTATGGGAGAGGGGTGTCTACGATCTTAGCTCTTCTACCAGAAATATTGAACATACATCTATGATGCTGGTCGAGCGAACGTGAACAGCGCCGTTCGCCCATGTATGGTCCCTCTTAACTTTGTGAACACACGCTCCCCCGAGCTGTGTGTGTACACAAGCAACGCAAAACTGACTAATGCTAAGATGGCGTTAAAGGCAACGAATGATATACTGAGTGACTCGATATTGGCGGGTTATCGTCCCCTTTTTGTGTAAAAGCTGCTAGACTTCTATTAGAAACACAAGCAGAGAACAGGGCGGGTCGAACATTGTCGTCTGTTCGTCAAACATACTCTCCTATCCTAATCCCCGTGTTCATAATTCTATATCTCGACTCAGATCTCAGTGTATTTGAGAACTTTCAAAAATTTGGGAGTAACAATCGATCACTTTGATACGAAAGCCATGCACGCATGTTCGGGGGTTTGTCCAAATATCAACACTCGGGCAGACGACACTTCAAGTTTGACGGGCGCGCCATCAATCAAGGTCGGAAATTTTTGACGTTAGCAATTATTGCGCCGGGCCCCGATTATGTTTTATTTAAATACGAGAAATATCAACGAAGAGATTGTGACAGAGCGTGATGAAACTGTCGTCTGCGTGTTGACAATTCGGTTAATCTTTCACAAAACGTCGATTCAGTGTGGAACGTAGACAAACAGACACACATAGAGCAACAGCATACACTGTAAAATGTCTTTTTAATTTCGCATATGGAAGCTCGAGTTTTGCCTTTACACAACAATTGTTTACCATGTTTCTTGTCCCTGACCTAAAAATTTCATACAGAATACTCCAGCGACCTTTTTTGTTGAGATCACTTCATAAAATGCCTTTTAAGACACAACTTCTTTTTGTCCTAGTTCTTTCGAAGGATCGTGGTAAAGGTCGGCCAGGGTTATCATGAACACTGTGTGCAGGTTTCAAAAAAACGCCTGCTTTACAGAACTTGATGTCCGATACAAATACAGCCACAAAATTTGCCCTTGAACTAGGAAAGGGTCGCTACTGCATGAGTGAGTCCATGAAATGTACTTTCTTTTCAATAGTTTGGCCAAGCCAGTTTTAGTAGCACAGTATATCCCCTAAAATACACTATTTTGCCCAAATCGTTCGTTCACTGCCTGGGACGAACAGACACTCCAATGATGACCGATTTCGACAAATAAAAATCGGTCAGATCCAGCAAGACACAGGACATGACACTATAACAAGAAATTTCGAACCGACACAACTCTTGACAATTCGTCCATTTTCACATCAGTACTGACAATTCCAAACACAAAATTCTAGACAGCCTATAATTCTTTTTCAAATATCACATCACGGCGCTTATAAGTACTCTATATGCATCACAGCGTTATCCATGAATTAATATCACATTTCTATCGGTGATTTCGTCTACAAAAAATCTCATGTCAATTTCAGACAATGATTGTCTTCTCGGTTTTTTTTGCCGTTACTTTTATGAATCTGCGAGCAAAATTTTTATAAATATGCAGCTTAATATAGTAATTTCTATGGTACAACGACATATTTTGGAAGTCTGAAAATGATTACTTTAAAAACTAAGTGTGAGTGAAATAAAAAAATGACATTTTGCCAATATATACATTCTAGCCATGACTCCATGGTGTTTGACACCAAAATATATATATTTTTTTTAGTTTCTTTTCTTCGTTTTTTAATGCTGACGCACATTGACGGAAAAAATTGGTCAGAACGCAAAAAAATACTGATAAAAGTTTAACCAATTGTTGTTCAACTGGAGACCACGGTGGATACAGTTTCTTCACAAAAAGACAAGAGTATCACGTTTTTTGCAGCATAAAGTTAATGTCCTTATTTTATCTGTAGACGTAATAAGTTCATAGCGTGTCTCTTTGTTTAAATAAACGGTGATTTTTTTTATATCTGTTGTTCTTGGTGTTAAAATCACGACACTTCTGAGGCATCTGCACTTCCAGGTTCTCCGTTGATACGTTGTGACTTCGGGTGTTCATCGAACGGTTTAGAGTCTGTCATCTTTTGCTCTTTTTTCCATTTCATCCGCCGGTTCTGGAACCAGATCTTAATTTGGCGTTCCGTGAGGCCTAGCGCATGAGCTATTTCGATACGCCGGCGCCTGGTCAGGTAGCGGTTGAAGTGAAATTCTTTCTCCAGCTCCAGCGTCTGGTACCGAGTGTACGTCTGCCTCCCACGCCGCTGATCTGAACCTGCAGTAAACCAGAAAACCAGAAATTATACGCAAAGTGGTCGTAAATTTCGCCGAATTGTCCCTGTCGCCGTCCACTATAAAACATAACGGCTATAATTTTTACGTCCCTCTTTGTGAGAAAATCCAAGTAATGGCCCTTCTTACAGTGATAAAAATAACACACGACGTCTGTATGCGCACTTTACAAGACGAGTGCGCGGTGGAGATATCTATACAACGACGGGATATGCTGGTACTCTGGACTCTCCCAACCCTGTTGCTCCCGACCAAAGATATCGGGTCGGTTGGTCACATTTTTCATACATACCCCAACTTTTTGACGAAAGCTGATTTAGTCTGGACCCTACGTGACACGAGAGATATCTTCTTTCATATTTTGTTAAAAATAGTGGGAAACGTTTGGAACTCGCTTTCGAAAACCGGTCAACTTGGAATCGGTGATCTTACGGGAAAGGGCGCGATGCTGGCCTAGGTAAACGATACACATGTCAGTTTCCTAGGTCGGTCCACAACTGGTGCTCACAAATTTTGCTCATGCTGTTAGTACCGTTCATGAAGGTAAGTTCAAGTTTTAGTTTTCCTCGGATCATTTCTCTGATATTTTTGTGGCATATTTCCCTCAAAAGTTATCGCACGACGGAATGCTACCCTGATCAGTATTGTGTAAGCGACCTTCCACCATTTACAATTATGGGTTACCTGGAACGATAAAACTTGTGTCAAACAACGACAATATCTTGTATTTGCAATTCGCTGATGATTTTTCGAGATAAAATGGTCTGTAATGAGTCTATGTAATCAGACGAAATCGGCAATGTTAATTTTCGTTTTTGCATCTCACTGAGTGGATGATACAGGAGTTCAGAGAGTAAGCATCTTGTTTCAATTATGGGGTAATTAATAACAGCGATAATGGCCAATTCACCTGACAGAATACCGGCGTGTCGGTGGTGCCTTCCGACAATTTAGAAAAAAAGTCGACGTAACTATGTCAGTTGCCAGTTTGTCTAAACACGCTCAGAGAAGGCAGGATGCTCTCACACGAAACTGACCTGCGTTGGGTCAAATTAACAAACTAGCTCACCAGGAATGATAAATGTGAAACGAGTGAAAAGGGAATTAATGCGAAACTCATAATTTTGGTTCCATAATACTTTGTATCAGATCCACTTTCAAAAGGTTGGCGGGTGATTAGGGGTACATTGAAAGGGGCGAGAGGGGGGAAAGATCGATAGAAAGAGAAATTTTGAAAAGAGAAGTAGAGACTGTCAGACTTCTTGACTGAGCTGCCACGCGGTTAACAACAGAAACTCGATCGGACAGGAGTGCAGGGCAGGGTTACTCAAAGGGATGCACGTGAGGAAGGAGAGAGAGAGAGAGAGAGAGAGAGAAGAGAGAGAGAGAGAGAGAGAGAGAGGAGGGGGAGGGAGAGGGACTGGAGAGAGAAAGCTCCAGGACTGAAAATGTAAACAGAAACATCTGCCATACTAGTAGTGGAGAGCACGATATAAGCACGACGATAGGGTAAAGTAGTAAATCGAGTTGCCTAATCAATGAACTGATGATGCTGAGATGATAAAATACCCCGACATGTGACCCCAAAACAAAACATCCCCGAGCCGTAATTGCTGCTCGCACCCCTTTATTATGGAGATGTGAGAATTGCGCTCGGAAAGACCTTTTTCAGACGTGCACGCATTTTGATCGCGCGGTACGGTACAAAGATCGCTGCTCTGAGATGGCGTAAGGCAGTCTTGTTGGGGGAAGTCAGTCTGCGGCCATAAAACGACATGTCTCATAAAACGATAAATCAATGATTATACTTTTTACAACTTATACTATAAAGTGGCGCAGTCTTGGAGTGTTGTTGTTAATTTTACAAGTACTCGCCAATGGGACAGACCCATACACTGCGGAACGCGGCAGCCTAGGCTGTCAGCGACTCACGAAAACAGTTCGACAAGATACAAAATGGCTGCCGACGTTGTGTGAAGGTGAGGAGAGACATGGGCAACCTTACCGCAGTAGTTGTTGCTTCGCATCCACGGATAGATCACCGTGGACGATTTTCCTCCGTCGTCGCTGGCGTCCTTCTCTTTCTTCAAGCTATCTGCATGAGCTTCTACGCTGTCCTTGTTGCCTTGCGAGTTACAGCTTAGAGCGTAGGGCGATAGGCTTCCACTGTGCGCTAAGCTACGATTTGTGTAAGTGTTGTTATTGGCTTCGCTGTAAGGCGCGCTCGGGTAGCTGCCCGGCGTACTGGAATTAGTTGTTCCTCGCTGCAGCTCGCTGTAGTTATACTTATTATCGGCGCCGTAACCGCCACCGTAGCTTCGATTTTCGGGGATGGAGTAACTCTGGAGCTGCCTGATCGGGTCATAACTGGTACTATACAACCCCACTTGGTTTTGGTACTCACTTTGGCCGCTCTGATACGAGTTTAAAAAATATGAACTCATTATTCGAGGAGTGATTTGTGACTGGGCCCTCTGCTAAGTGGCCGATATGCTAGGCCCAGACATTTCCAACAATTTATCAACCATGACACCTAAGTGAAGGTCACGTGATATGGCCGGCCAATCAGATACTATCAGACGACAGGCTGACAATGAGAACCCCACAGATGCACTCGAATTTTGCTACGATACCGCAAATTCAACCTGACCCACTCTTGTGGGCACTCAAAGCTTGGCCCGCTCCGCTTTTTTGGGCGGACTGGCCAAACACGAAGACAGGGGCAAATATTTACAAATACTGGGTACCATATAAACAGCTGTAAATGAATTCCAAACGGCAATAAGTACCGAACAAACTAACTTTCACTTGCTTTCCAGCTGGGTCGCATCCCAGCGTGCATTTCGCGTCGATGATTGACAGAGCGTAACTCTACCTAAAGGCGATGTTATTCTGTTCACAATATAGGTTTGTTGCTCACTTTTTTAAATAAGTTTTCGTCCTGTTTAGAGAATTTTGAGTCATATTTATTCATGAAAGAATCTTGCGCGGGATAGCTATATTCAAAATGACCGTGACCTGGACATTTCCGATGGTGGTCAAGTAAAAAGTGTGCTCGCATAAATTTGTTAATTATTTAAAATTTGCAAGATTCAAAATGTTGCGGTTTATTCCCCAGGGCGGCAAAACCATGTCCAATATTTGTATGAAAATAGTCAAACCTTTCATTGTAAATCACCTTTTAAAAACTCTTCTGCGGTACCTACAAAGCCAGGGTCCAAAAAGTGGCCTTTTTCAAAGAAACAATATCCCTTGAAAGACCTTTTGTAATTGTCGGCCTTTTGATCAACAAAGTGTGTCGAGAGAACGACTCTCTCCTCATACAAAAGTGGTCTTAAATTTTCTTCTAACATTGTGTAGCATTGGCCTCTAAATTATACAGACGTCATAAATTTGCCCCGCGTCTCCAAAATCTTCTTCTAACGACGCGAAATTTAGCTTTTGACAGGTTTTGGGAAAAGACATGGCTATCACACGTCCATCATAAAGTCAAGTGCAAGTTTGAAATTTTGATGCTTGGCTAAGCTTATATATCGAGAAAACTTCACCCGACGACAAAATGTGTCGAAGGAAAATTCACACAGCTGGTCGGTCATAAATCCTTCAAATAAGCACGATATATTGATTGTGGACGAGATATAGAGAGTGCACGACAGTGTGTTATTCATGCGTCCTTGAAATAAATGCAGCGAGATCACGTCGAGAATTTAGTCTTGAACGAGGCGAACAAGATAGGTGGCTTTGAAAGTACACAACCGCACACAAGCGGAAGGAAGAACCCCGTAAATTGCAGATCGCACACAAATTGTCGATGACACGGCAATAAAAGGGAAGTTTATAGTCATAAAACTCATAAAATGATTATTTACTAGTTTGAGACTAGGTTTTAATTGTCGGGAGAGATATATGAATCAGGGAATATCACTCTGAGGCTCAGTCGTTCTGAGTACGCCAAATAAGACAACCAGGTCTGTCAGCTCGGTGTTTACGATCAGATTTTAACCGATCGGTAGAAATAGGAACTTTTGCGCCATTTTGGATTTTTAAGACGTGGCCGGTGTGAGGTCCGCATCTGGCAAGCTGTCGGCAACTTGAAGGAGTTGGCGGACAAATTGTCGGGAAATGAGTCTGGGGTAAGTACGGTAGATCCTCGGGATTCTTCCCATGGCCTTTGTGTATTTTTGACCGCAGTTGGCGACCGGCTACATTTTTGTCCCATCACCAAAATTTTCGACAGAAATCGGGTTGATTTTGGACGAAAACTCGTAAACATATCGTAAACAGAAAGAAGAAATAATATCACCCGGGTACACGTTTTTCTAGGCTCGCCAGGACGATTTCTAGCCTCGCCTGGACGATTTTCTTCGTTGCAATCTTAAGGAATGTGTCGTCAGATGACGGAAGTATTGCCGCGATTTTTGATGATAATTGACAGCCGGACCATATGTGTGTAGTTTGTGGGCTGACATATATCAGTTTTGATTTTTTTCTTTTTGGAAAAAAAATTACCAAAATAACTTCTTGACAAGAAACCGTCAACGGCAACCTTCGCTTAATGATTTTAACATGATTTTGTGTGCCGATAACGCGGTGAGCAGACGTAACATCGGCTTCACATTCTGTAGGGGATGGGATTCAACTACAGCACCAGTCTGCCGTCAAAGTTTTTTTCCCTTCACTTGGCAGAAAATACACGCGTACTTTGTACTTTGGAAACAAGTCCGCTGTTATGTCAACAAAAATCTGAAGTAAAAAACAGTCCGACTGGCACTTGCTTACACGAGCCTTGCCTATGTTTCCGTACGACTGGGCAATCGCCATAAAAACATAACCTTGTGTTGTGTTAACGATCGGCCCCGTTAACCTACTGTGAATTAATGACAGTTGTTCAGTTTTATGAATGATATTCTTCCCGTCCGTTCAAATTAGCGAAAAATTACGACGCTAATTCGAGAGAGTTAACATTCTTGGGAGAGTATAAATTTCACACCAAAGTTGGGTTTTCACTGTTTGGTCTCTGTCTTATATTGAGCGACGCTGGCTAGAAAGACGAAGATCGAACTGCACAAACGTAAGTAAGCCAAATTCAGCACTATAAAATTCGGTTGTTCGTCAGAGCAGATTGTCGTCTTGTGACTTTCGCGCACTTCAGGGCAAAATAAGCGACGCTATTAAAGAAACAAAATATATACATGCCATTTATTTTAGGAGAATCAAACTCAACATGGCTATTAGCTTGTGAGAAACTCCAGTCGAACAAAACATCTTACAATGGCATAACTTGAGATCGACCTTGTTCATTTCGGCGCGTTGAAACCGCGACACATTTTGTCATCATTTTCTGTCGTCTGTGTGAAAGAAATGCACGCGAGGTCAAGAAATTGACCAAATTCACATTTGAAATAGTGACTGTTATTGAAAACACCTTTGATATCCAGTTATCAGACTCAAAATCTCGCCTGAATTGATATTGAATTTCATGTTCAAATTGTTCCTGCTGAGCTGAAAAGATTTTTTAGAAGTGGAAGTTTTTGGACCAAAAGAACGCCATATCTTTGCAATCTGCAAGTCTAAATTCTAAAATTGAATGAATAACTTTTTACTGAAATAGAATGCTACTGTCAAAAAAGATTGGCAACCTAATTTGATAGCAAGCGACATGAGAAAAGTTGTTAATTTACCAGGAATTCTAATACAATGTTCAATTTATTGCTACTGATATCGTTACTTAAGGAGGAAGGAGACTTGGATACTTAATAAAAAAAGTCTTGTTTTGCCTTTTCAGTCATGCTTGCTCCTGTTAAACGTCACATATTCTAGTTCAAAAATCTTACGGCTAAAGAGAGTCGAAGAAAGCCACAATAAAGTAAACCCTTAGTTTATTGTTTGTGTGTAAGTAAACCTAGCTGAGAAATGGAGACGTTGCCTTGACGATAAACTTTACGAGTCCTAATTGAGTACAT
This sequence comes from Ptychodera flava, assembly GCF_041260155.1. Taxonomy (NCBI): domain Eukaryota; kingdom Metazoa; phylum Hemichordata; class Enteropneusta; family Ptychoderidae; genus Ptychodera; species Ptychodera flava. The sequence continues at coordinate 5,507,327 of NW_027248277.1, forward strand.
GAATTTCCTCACTTTATTTCTGACTTGCAAGATGGCGGGAAAGCTGCCCCACTGACATAAATGGGCGCGTTAAAACTTACAGCAGCACAGGATTACATGCGAGAATAAATTCAACAGAATGAGATCTCAATCGTTCCTATTTTTGCAACCTGGCGCTGACGAAATACACCTTCCGCGTGTCTTCAAAAAATAAAAACTTAACTCGCACACGAAGCGTGAGATTTTCATGGTGAGAAAAATTCTGCCCATTTAGTCATACAATTGTATATAGTGATAGTTCTCAACAAAAAATTACAATTTTTGCATATATTTGCAGAAATTTACGTCTTGTACAATTCAGAAAAGATTCCAGTTTGTTTAGATGCTCTAAGTTCTTGTATGTGGCAAAAATGGGCGACAGAACTCTGCAAACAGAAATAGAATTCGAACAAGGTCTTTCCTAGTTTAGAGGGATTGATAACGCTATATTCAAAGCAGTATTTTCGGGACAAAATGAAAATTTACCAATTTTGGTAATTTTAGAAACATGAGCGACAGTATTTTGTGGTAATAATCAAATTAAAAGCGCATATGACCTGATTTGACCTTGTTACAGTAATTGAAGGAAATTGCAAACATGAGCGGCTTGTCGTCTGTCACACTCGCATACCAAGCTATCTAAGAACGAAAACGAGACGTTTTAAGGCGGAAAGGTACATTTTCTAGGTTTGAAAATTTTAATTTTATCCTAGGTTCAGTTCCGAGGACTTGATTGCTTAGTAAGTGGTCGTCTTGGACTTTGTGTCAAACCAACCGACGGCCTTTCCATGACGTGCTGTCTCAGGCTTGTCTCGACTCACCGTTGAAATGACATTCTCGACTCGCTGTAGCATTAACCCAAAAATCCAACCAGCCGCGACGATTTTTGTTAGAGTCCCCTAGCGAGACACTAATCCCAGATATATATGAATATATATTTAGTACTGTCAGAGAAAACACCATATCACTATGAATTATAATAAATACCGATGTTGCATCGTAACATGAGCATACGGGCTTGTGCCTAGCATATGGCCATAACATAGCTGTAGTCGTGGTCCCGAGAATATTACTTCCTCGCGCCTATTGTGCAGTTTTAGCGCGCGAAAATTGTAAATTTGAACTTGTGAAAATTCTCTGCCAGGTTTATGTTTGTAATTTTTTCATAGTGATTAGTTTTATTGCGGCGTGTTTTGAGGCCCGGCAAATGCATGGATCTGCAAAGTGAATTTGTGTACATGCGGAGTACTGAAATGAATGAATGCCTTGTGTTGTAGTGTCTCAAGACGCCATATAACCCGGTCAGCTGCACGTTTTTTGGAGTTTATCTTACCCATCCGAACCTTATCTTCATCTTCGAAAATAGCCGAATTTTATCACATCATTTCCCAGAAGAACCAGCGCCTTGAAGGTCAAGGTGACACGTTCGGTCTAATAGACTCCGTCGGCATACCTGACGCGGGCCGCCATTTTCATTTCACCCTACCTCTGCACGCTGCTCAAACGAATATTCTAAACCGACGAATAAATCTACAAATATGGGTCCGCCATTTCGGCAGAAAGCAAACAAATTTTATCGGGAACATGATATTTGCACATTAAAATAATTCTTGAATGCTGTCTTATCTGATTTTGGTAGAGTGGAGAGTTTTTAATGTTGTTCATATATTCCAAATAAACGCTATCGCTGTTATCTGCATAGCTCGGGCACAACCTGTCCCATCCAACGACCCTGTCAAGCTAACAAGCGTAAATTTTAACAGGATCAGGATTTTCAGATCTAGTCTGAATAAAATATGGTGGCATAAATTTTTTCTCGTCTATAGACTCGTAAATCTAGAACTGCTCAACTTATGTACACGTCAATGTTTTATGACTTACGGAGCCATGTGGACGGGTGTGTTGACTGTTTTATTTTTCATCAGAAATCGCTTAAAAATGTTTCTTTATTATCCAAAAATCAAAAATGCTAAAATAAAATGTAGAGTAGAGAATATTCGAAAATGTACATGCTACAAATATTATTTCTCGTTATATATTATGCGCAGAAGCGAATATATAGTCATTCACTGAAATAATTGGTAGCGTTTATTTGTTTTGTTTGTTTGTCTATTTATTTATTTATCTATATTTCAATTACCCAGTTTGAATTCTTCCCATGACATATAACCAAGACGCTTTCGCATTCCTATACCTGTAAAATTTGGAAAGAGCGGGATATTTTTCATTTGAAAAAAGAAATGTTGCAAACGGCTGTACACTGAGACGTTTGATCTGTTTTATAAGACTGGAATTCCGCAGTGGAAAAATGAGATTGAAGATTATTCTTTAATGAGTACAATGAAACAAATTATAGTTTCTCTTTTAGTAAAGTTGGCGGGATGATACATGGAGAGATGAGCTAAAGGGACTTGATGGTGCAAAGTGTGAACTACACAGGGTGAATTTTGAAAGACTAAAATGATGTCGACGAGATTTTGAAGAAGAAAATGGCGCATTTTCTCCAAAACTTAGTGAGAAGTCCCCACATTTGGCGGCAATGGAGAAACGTGCCTACTAAATATACAGAAATGTTGTGACAAACTGAAACCATTTTCGCTATTTCTTTTCGGTTTGGAGAGATCTGTCAGGCCGAAAAGGGAGAGTGGAGATCCCTACAAATCGATTTAACTTGTACTTACATTGGATCGTATTGAACATGTGCCGTACAAACTTGCTTAATCCTAACCGTTCTGTTCTAGCGACAAAATTCAGCTCAGGAGTCTTTAGTCAAACATTAATATTTTAAAATATAATTTTTAACGATGGACCGTTTTACTGTATAATCTTTCCTCAACCCTCAGCCCCATAAGTTTCTAAAATTCCACTTTTGAGATTATCGCTACATAAGATTGTAAAGACAGCAGATTTCAAAATGACATAAATATTTTCGTTGGTCAGACAAAGTGTAAACATTATCCGTTTTCAAAAGCGTCACCAAGAAATGAATTCGACACCAAATCTTGTTGGCCAGAGAATGAAAATATGACAGACTTCTACAGAAGAGATAAGACTTTTGGAGTACCTGTGTGGCCTTGGCTTGCAAGCGACCGACCCAGAATCAGACTGACACATTTTGTCGTTTGTCAAATATTTGTGAAAGATTTAATCACAAATCATTTTTCTCTATTGATATCAATGCCTGCTTGGTATTTTCAGTATTTAAACACAACGGGTTCGTCAAAATATGACGTCATTACGGGACAATTTTACACAACACGCCCAACTGTCCAATTCGAATTGTCGTCTGCAACTATATTGTTTGGAGAAAGCGACATAATCCTCTGTCTGAAACATAAGGTGTTGCCTGTCAACAGATTTCTCTGATTAACGGTGCGCTCAGATTGAAGGCTGCAATTTCATATAAAAAACGACTGTCTTCCTCCATGAAAATGGGAGCAATAACTCTCTCAGAATCTTGTCATTTGTTAGGTTGCGTCGGCTGTACTTTTTGTAGTGCGCCTTTTATTTTCAATGATACCGAAAAAATACAGCAAAATGACAAAACCGTTGTTGTACTGCATGCACTTCGCCGTTTGGACGACAATTCGAATTAGACTTGAGTGCTTATAAAATGTAGTCACCATTGGTATTTTCGATGAAAAAGCAATAATTATGAATATTTGTAAAATGTTTTAAATATATCTAAGGTGTGACATTCCAATAGCACTGCGGCAATTTCAACGGAAAACAGTTGAACGCATCTCATTTAATTTCCTCAGGAAGGGGATAATGTACATTTGCCGGAACGACACATCATATAGGGCACGCAGGTATTTTAATATTGTGAATAACTCGACTACATACCTTTGTTTTTTTGTCTGAAATGTAGCAGATTTTGTAAATTTTCGGGTTGTTCTTCCTGTATTTTAGATCGCATAGGACAAGCAGTGCTACCCGTAGCTATTACTCCTAAACCAAAGCTGGTAAATTTGAAATATTTCGAGAGCAACGAATTCTGTCAGAACAAAAATTACGCGGGAAATGAAATTTCGAGACGATTACATGCGTGCAGTGTGGTGTGATATTAAAAAACGAGATAACCGTGTCAGTTTCACAGATTGTTTATCGTTGGTTCCGTGTGTGTCGATGACAGTGTCATTTCCCTGAGACATCTCGGCCGACATTTTGACCTGTCTTGCAAGTGGACGACACTGACATTCCCGCGTAAAAGCCCAAGAGACAAATGCTCTTAAAACTCCCGTAAATTTGCCCACCGTACATCGTTATTATTTTGTCGTGAATGAATATGCATGTAAATGGAAATTATTGAAACAATTAATCACGTGGTTATCTACTATATCTCTTTTTTCTGGTGTTGAATTATTGAAATAAATGGCGATATAGTGTAGAAGAATTTGGGCGGTGAGTTGAGCCGAGAAATTGAGAGTCGATTTTACGACAAACGACAAATTTTATTCCTAAACCCATTTTAAGATTGTAGTTGTTTATCAGATCATCTACTCGCTATTCTTTTTTTACAAATTGCTTCAGTTGCGGCAGGAAACTTTCCAAGGCGTTTTTCGTTATTCTTGTTATCGTTGTCAATTTGTACACTTTCTCTGAATATTGCGAGCCGGAAATCAGTGGATGATTGGCCTTCACAGGAAAGAGTGGACGAGAGGTATTCTCAGGTCGACAGTCCAGAAACAACGCGTCCCTAACTGTGTGAAACAGCGGACGTCGTTTCGTGGCATACTGTGTTGTCATTTGAATACCAGCGTACAATCATACAGTACTAAAAAAATCGTGTAAAATTTACTGTTGCGGACTCTGTCAGGTCGTGCAGTGATTTTCGTTTTACGACCACCGGATATTGAGGGACGATAGACGCTTAACACTATCGACCGTTCGCCGTGTCGCGTTTTGCTTTATTGGTACCGTCATAAAATTTTATGGCGAAAAACTACACAATACCAAAACCGGGGACAAGTATGGTCGCTCTGCACCATCACGCGTTTCTGTAACTCCTATCTTTCTCGTGACCTTCCAGACCAACGACCGCTTCATATTGATTTCATGGTCGCTGTGGTTTATTCAGTCCGTTGTCTTTGATTAACATGGATAACCTTAATTAAAAGAAACAAGTCATGAGAGGGTCTAAATTGTACACGTTGCGCTAAGACGCTCGTGGCGGTAACGACGTGCGCGTGTTCCGATTCCTTATCGCCTTGTCAAACTTTATTTAAGAATATAGCTTTAGTACTTGAAGGTATCCCAGCACTATTTATGCCACAATAATACAACATACCAGTCACATTCTAAGATCGAAATCGAAAATTAAGACTTGTACATCTCGTGAGCCATTAGTTTAACTTCCTAATAAACAGGCAATATTTTACTGTATCATTTAATTATCTTTGGACCTTCAATGGCCTATTTCAGCTACATCGCTCATTTGAACAAACATTGTTTGTATATCGTTATATTGATAGGGTTTTCTTGTAGGCTCACAGTCGTGTTTGAATTAAATTTGTTCGGAGAGAGGAATACAGAAGAGTCGTATAACAGAGAGAGAGAGACAGAGACAGACAGACAGACAGACAGACAGACAGACAGACAGACAGACAGACAGACAGAGACACAGACAGATAGAGACAGACAGAAAGATAGAGAACAGAAACAGAGACAAGGGACACAGAGAGAGAACGCATTTTCGTCTCATTGTAAGACCAACACAGCTACAACTTACTGATTTCCGTAGAACACATATGACTATAGATACCCATAGTGTGTCTATATTTATGTTGGTAAATCTAGTTTTGATCAAAATCGAACTAATGCGTGTCTCTCTTTGCAATCTAGTACCCTTGTGTTTTTAAAAGTACAAATATGTGAGTCAGTCAGAGGCAATATTAAAAGGAATGCAAATATATCTAAGGAACCAAAATTTCCGAATCTCTGGATACAGCAAATTCTGACGGCCATCAATATTTGTCGGTTACATTTAACAAACAGATTACCAATCCACTGCCTTGCAGATACAGACAAAATTGACAAATGAGGCGAGCGAATTCTCCTGACAAGATGAAAAATTATTAGTCGTCCAAATGAATTCTTGGCATAGCGAGTTTTCACGATTGGCTCGAGGATGCCAAAACAGGAACATGAAATGTGTATCAACGTTGTGTCTGTTAGTTTTCCCAGGGAAGTGCTGTAATCCAGGCTGTATAACAGAGTTGTATCCCAATAAACATAAACACAAGTCCAGTGTGCAGAATGATCCTGTAACGCACTCGCTATATTCCAATGAATGATCATTCTATGAACTTTATATATATATATATATATATATATATATATATATATATATATATATATATATATATATATATATATATATATATTATATATACACATATATCCACGTTTTGGGGAAACAATGTGTTCCCGTATAGAGAAGCTCAGACTTACCAATTATATTTGCTTTAAAAATATACATTAAAAGGTATATCACTTGCAAAGAGAGACGCATTTAGTTTTCCAATCAAAAGGTATGTACCTTCCGACTAATCTCTCTCTCTCTCTCTCTCTCTCTCTCTCTCTCTCTCTCTCTCTCTCTCTCTCTCTCTCTCTCTCTCTCTCTCTCAAAATTGTTTTATGAACTCAGGGGACATTGGTCCAAATTGTACATAGATAATTTTTCAAGTCAAAGATTATATGCGCTGTAGTCTTATATATATATATATATATATATATATATATATATATATATATATATATATATATATATATATACATATGACTTTTTTATGGATGAAAATGTATGACTTGGCAGCACAAGCAAAGTGGATAAAGGAACTGATTGTTTTATTTTAATTTTGTTTGTATTCTCTTCGCAATAAGGAACCTAGGAGCTGCCAATAGACTGTGTTACCAAGATACTTAAAATTGTAACATTTCATACAAGGAAGCATCTGAAGCTTTCTTTTTTGATAAAATTTTCTTGTTTTGTGGTTTTTGAAAATGAGTGCCATCACAGGGTATTCAAGCAAAACACAGACAAAGATATTTTTACTGGTGTCAGACTCATACATGCGTGCCTTTCACCATCAGCAGTGATCTTGTATTAATTTATTATGGTTATGAATCCACAATTTATATTATATACATGCTTGTATGCATCCATATCAGAGTTTATACATACACACTGACATACATACATAGATACATACGTACATACATACATACATACGTAGATACGTAGATACGTACATACATACATACATACATACTACATACATACATACATACATACATACATACATACATACATACATACATACATACATACATACATACATACATACATACATACATACATACATACATACATACATACATACTTGCATATCATATGCATGTGTCGGTACTCTCCATGCTCCGGGCCAATAGCTGCGTATATTGCTTGTAATCTGTCGTGCCCTATCAGTGAGGCAGGCGGCGGTAGGGACAATTAGTCACGGGCCAACCACCGAGTAGGTGGAACTTTTTCACCGCGCTAAGTTCAGAAAGTGTTCCCTTGCACACGTAATCCCGGTGATCAACTCGGTGTAAGTAATGATTAGGGGGCTCAGAGCGCTAGCTAAAATCACTATGGCTGTCTACCTGTTTTATGTCATGGTCGTTTCTTTTAATCAAAGTTGACAATTATGACTCCATAATGGCTGAGATAAAGAGAGTACTTGCTCTGCAAGTATAAAGGGATTGATTTAACTTTGAAATGATGTTACCGGCACCTTCTTTGAGGAAAACTCTTATTCAACGGATAACCCCTGACACAGACAGCGATAATCTTAAGTGGTATATATCGTCGGTGTGGTGCTGTTCATAGTGAAATGATACATAGACTCGGGATGGATGGATGGATGGATGGATGGATGGATGGATGTACGGATGTATGTACGTATGTACGTATGTATGTATGTAGGTGGGTAGGTAGGTAGGTAGGTGGGTAGGTAGGTAGGTAGGCAGGCATGCATGCATGCATGAATGTATTATGTATGTGTATCAGTGTACACGTGCGTGAATGGAGAATCATCTGATGGAGGATGGACTGGCGGACGGATGGATGGACGGATGGATGGACGGACGGATGGACGGATGGAGGGATGGATGGAGGGACGGATGGATGGATGGATGGAGGGATGGATGGAGGGACGGATGTATGGATGGATGGATGGATGAGTTGGAGGATAGATGATTGGATGGTAAATGAATACAGAAATTCATGCATTCATAGACGTACTGATCGATTTGTCATCTATACGAGTATCGATAGAAACGCTCTCCAGCTTGACTCACCACAGGGCGAATACCCAAGTTCGTGTAAATTATCCCAGACAATGTCAAGTACGGTTATATAATGTCCAGGTGACAAGCAATCATTGACGTTGACAACGACCTTGGTGACGTAATCGCCGAAACGTGTCATATTTTGAAAGGTGACCAGTCTGTGATATCAGTTACTAAAACTGCTCTATTTTCCTTCAAAGCCCGTCGTATACAATAGTTAGTGCAAATACTGGTTAACGTCATCACTTTGGTTCACTGGTAAGGTATACAATTTGCGGGCCCTCTCTCCCTTGAATTTTTTGGCATTTGAGCGACGGAAGTTTTTGTGTTGGCCGAACATTAGAAAGGGTTTGATAACAAACTCCAAAAGCTCATTTTAAAAACATAGTAGAACAAGAACTCATTATACTGTCCCTGTATTTGGAGTGACATCAATCTCAATATTTTTCTCAAAGGGCAAATTCCGTGGTCCCTTTTTGATTCTTTTGTTTTCAATCATAATTCCTTGCGTGTGACAGGTGACGACACGGGCGCCCTCACTCCCGAGTGAATGTAACAAAACTCAATTTGATTCATATTCCGGGAGCCATTGATGCATTGGCTTCGATGCTATCTACGTGTGTTTGTGTACCAATACAATTCTCGCGAAATGGTCTGACGTCTTAGGTACGGGATTTGATTGCGTTTCTTTAGTTAGCTAGCCCGATAAATAATCAAGAGTTGTTCGTCGGTGCGAGAGATGAGAGCAGGGTATTTTGTAATCAAATATGCAAGTGATTGCCGTACAGGGTTACTTTTTCCAAGACTTTGTATTGACAGCGTTAAGGCTCGCCCCAGTCCTGTAGGAATTATTTACAACGTTCACCTGATTTATCTTGATTTAATTAATCCGTATCGAAGTTCCCTTTAGGCACATGTCTTCTTTCATGAATACCAACATAAGATATATATGTAACTAACTAACCAACCAACCAATCAGTCAATCAATCGGTCAATCAATCAATCAATCAAGTTTCATAGTTCAAGTATGTATGTATGTATGTATGTATGTATGTATGTATGTATGTATGTATGTATGTATGTATGTATGTATGTATGTATGTATGTATGTATGTATGTATGTTTATGAATGTAGATTTGTAGTGTAGGTATGTAGGTAGGTGTACGTTGGTGATATACGCCCAATAAGTGGGTCATATTGGTAAGTAGTACACACATGTTCCTGTACATGTAGATAAAAAAGTTAAAACACTCTTAAAACTTCTACTCTGAGTGTTCTCACCATCCTGACAAAGCCTCGGCTTTTTCATTTTTAACGTGTGTTCTGGCAAATGATCGCAGGGAGATATTTCTTTACTGAAAGTCCAGGAAGTAACTGCCTAGTTTCTAAGCAGAGATTACATCTAAATACAATGAGAAAAGATTTAAATTGTTTCCACGACAGACTTCCTGTATATCAACAATGAACATTTCAATGACAGGAACACTTCTACAGTAACGGTTGTTAAGCTGGCCTCCGTAATATGAAATCTACTTTAATTAAAGGGCCGCTGTTCATGTTTTGCCGCCACGGTATCATATGAGTTATAGTCACGGAAAGGGACGTGGATCGTTGTCAGATTCGAATTCTGATTCAATTTAGCTTTAATTAAGTGGGAGACAGAGCTACCGGAAGCGACTCTGTTGATATTTCCCTTTTCGCAAAGTTTAGAAAACAACCTCTGAGGAAGACATTAGTTAAGTGGTGCGCATTGGTGTGGAGAGACCCTGGCAGGTGTTCGGTGTGTATCTTATGGTGGGCGAGAGAGAGAGAGAGAGAGAGAGAGAGAGAGAGAGAGAGAGAGAGAGAGAGAGAGAGAGAGAGAGAGAGAGAGAGAGAGAGAGAGAGAGAGAGAGAGAGAGGGGGGGGGACAGAGTCAGACAGACAGACACAGATACTGACTTTCGGCGGACGCAGACGGAGACAGACAGACTGACAAAGACACAGAGACAGAGAGAGAGACAGGGAGAGACAGGGGTAGAAAGTCTTTAAGACGTCATACATGGACTAGTGCAAACACGAAAATCCGATGTCTTGTAGATAAACGGACTTGCAGATACGGAACATACCGTGATCCAAAGAAACTTATGCACGTGATCAGCGCAGAAGCACTGTTTTTAAAATTTGAAAGTATCATTATTGGAAAGTTGCAGAAGTTGGAACGTCTTATGCCCCTAGTGTCATAGTATCCGTTTTAACGAGGCACATCTCTGATAACTTTACGAAGGAAGCACACTATTTCAACATATTAATATTCAAAATAAGATGTGGCAAAAGATTGCAAAGTGCCCAAAGATAGTCTGCTTCTTGTCGAAAGCAAACCTCTTCACGTGTCGGCAAAGTTGCCACAATGCATTCTTCATCGATAAGAAATAATTTTTACCATTTAAACCGTCCACGTACCCTTACGTTCTACCGATGGCGCATTTAAAACATCTCGTTACAATTATAAAAGAAACACAAACGAACAATAAAACAAACTTGCTCCAGGTTCACTGGCTACTTGCATTTGTAGTGAGAGAGATTTATTCAGTAGGGTATTAATAGCTTAAAATTGTTAAATGCGGCTATATGTTATGAGAGGAAAAGTCGCGTACTTGACCAGATGTTATATGCAAATTGGTGTCTTTTTCGGCGGTTACAGCGGGTAGACGCGTCGTCGAGCCCAGATTTGTACTTTTCCGCCGGTCATTGTCGGAGACTTTGAAGCCTTGCCAATTCTCTCTCGCAAAGGAAACCGCAATTGCCTTGAAAATGAGAGGCCATGCACAGAAAGTCGTCAGTTGAATCGGATGGTTAAAACCGAACATTTATCCAATCGATTTTGTCTTACGTGTCGGGTATTTCCTCTTCCATATTAGCATCCTCGTTCACGGTTTAAAACTACGGCTCGGCAGCAAAATTAAATGAAGACAAGTCGCGTGCAGTCATACTAGAGGGGGAGGTGGTTTGTATTTCTTTGACAAAGGAATGACGTCATCACTATTTGTGTAGCGGCAGCTGTTTCTTGATTTTCACCAATTCTTCATCTTCTTAAACATTTGCCCCTCAATATTTGCCTTTTTCGTACTCATGTTCTTCAATTTTTCGAATTCTTTCTTTTTTAATTGTGCTCACGCACACCAATGACCCCTTCTCACAGTACAGCTGTCGTCAACTCTCTCTCTCTCTCTCTCTCTCTCTCTCTCTCTCTCTCTCTCTCTCTCTCTCTCTCTCTCTCTCTCTCTCTCTCATATTTTACAGTTTTAAAACACCCAGCATGATTCTCGCGCACAATACTCGTTCACTTGTCCTCAAAATGTCGTCAAGAAACTTTCTAAAACGAAAATACGAGTAAAATTTAAATGTCCACTCCTAAAGTATTTGTGTCTAGCCAAACAACGGCGCGTGTGTCAGCCCATCTCAGATATATACAGCCTCTCAGAAACTGACAAAATGACAAAAATCTCCTTGCCGAGATAAAATCAGGCCCATCTACAGTACGCTTGATTGTTTTACTTGTAACTTGTGAGGTCTTAACATATATTTTTTCCATCGTGATTTTCTCCGCTGATGTGAAAGACGGTCAAAGTACGGTAAAATTAGAAAACATTGATTGGCGAGTTTGATCTAAACGGTGATCGGGTGAGTTTGCGGAGAGCGATGGCTTGGGGCTTTTCAGCTGGCCGACGCGTGTCGTTCAGGGCTGCGCTTGAAAAAAGGGAAAAAGGCCGTGAACGCCAGCGCGCTTCGCCACATCGTGTCCGCTTGTTGCACGTGGCCGGGCGCGCTATGTGTTCACTTTCCAGCCGGTGCCAAAAACGACTCTCCAATTTTCAAAGACATTCCTTTCTCGGCTTGTCCTGTGTCATTTAAGGCCGGATAGGGCTGGTAGACTGTCAATAACATATAATCTTACCAAAGAAACACAACAAAAAATATGTGTTGCCCGCTTTAACTTTTAGCAAAACCGTTTTCTTTTTTTATCTGACAGATGACGCTGTTTAAATTGCTAGCCTGCGGCCAGGGCGTTGTATCCTTTTTTCAACATTCTGCAAACTTTTGTTTCGGAGACAATAAATGATATTTATGAGGCACTTTTGGATCTAAAAGCGCTCCTACACTCTTTTCTTAAATTGATAATATTTGTTCAGCTTTTGTTGAGATTGTTTGTATAAATGGATGGCGATTCACTCGTATGGGCTCCAACTATTCACTTACAGCTTTCTCGTTTCATTCTGGGCGTAGTTTATTTACATTGGGGTTTTCAAACGCGATTAGACCTTATTAAATGATAAATTCGAACAGGTACTAATTGAGCAGATTCAATTAACGGTTAAGTCGTCAAATTTATTTCGCCTACAAACATGACCTGCCCCCTCGATCTCAGCAACGACATAATCTGCGGTTCCTTTTCTCGTAGATAGTCGTTCCAAAGCTTCGGGTCTCCACCGCGACGTACTTCGACGCTTGTCCATATTCCCCACTGTGTGCGTCGCTTTCCACCATGTCTAGTCTCCTGATGAACATTATTTGTGCCACGCTACCCCTCCCCAACTCGCTCTCCTGTGTCTTTGTGTCTCTACCTCTCTGCCACTCTCTTTCTCTCTCTGTCTCTCTCTCTGCCTGTTTATCTCTGTTTCTCTCTCTCTCTCTCTCTCTCTCTCTCTCTCTCTCTCTCTCTCTCTCTCTCTCTCTCTCTCTCTCTCTCTCTCTCTCTCTCTCTCTCTCTCCCCACACACCCACACACACACAATCGGATCACCCCGATTTATCTTGGTATCTTCAAAGACAACACCGCCACGTTTTGCTCATCTGTTTCAATACTAGGCCTGGCCTTTTGTCGTCAGCGGGCTGCTTTGTGTGCAAGTGTAAGCCAAGGAACACATTCAAGTCGTCCTTGAAGACGCCAATTTGTCAATTGCGCCAAGGATGATCAAAAGCTGACATTGTTCTTTTTTGCGAATGCAGAGAACATCTTGATTGTTTATCTGTTTTGCTTCTGCATTCAGTCACATTTTGAAAGAGATAATCTCTCTCTCTCTCTCTCTCTCTCTCTCTCTCTCTCTCTCTCTCTCTCTCTCTCTCTCTCTCTCTCTCTCTCAAACTACTAAGTCTCGATCTCACAAAGCACACATTTCCCAAATTCTCACACTTCTTCTGCAGCCAGACATATCGCGTATCCAGTTTATCTTTGCTCGAATCGAAACACGCCTCGGTCGGGTTAAATTTTGATGAACTCGCCAAAGTACGTGGAAAGCCAATACATAGGAAACACTCAAGAAAGCGTTTATATCAGCGACAGCCAACTATTTAATCGACAATTCTGGCCTTTCAAGAAACAAACACGTGTCTCCTAAAACATGGAAGTTAAAAACAAACAAGTAACAGGGGTGCTGATGACAACTTGGTCGAAATCGTGACAGAGATGAGCAGCAAATGAAAGGATGGAAATGGAAGGGATGACTGTCAAAAGGATCCAGAAAAAATTCGGTTTATAATTTTCTCATTTTTTTAGTATATTGTAAATTTCACATTGAATATCCCATTATTAAAGGACGTTAAAATGTTATAAGCATTAAAATAACTTGTGTAAACCAATTTCTGTCCGTATGTAAAAAAAAACCCAATCGGCAACTTTTTCACATTGCTCCTATCATCTGCATAATGAGCACTGTTTATCGTCTGCACACACTTCACAACACATTTTGGCGCCATTATTTCACTTTTATGAGCAGCCCATCGACGTTAATAAAACACGATAAAAATACGAGGTTTAAACTCACAACTACTGTAACTTTCAACAAAATTATGTCCAGAATATTTATCGGGTAAAGAATATATTTTAGTTCTGTCAGTACTTTTGTGTCGATTGTTCCTTATATAGCGAGGTTATTGAAAAGTCGTGTAACTCTTGTTTTAGGGACGTTTATCAGCAGTTTTCTGCGTCATTGAATTTCAGAGATCGAGTTCAGTGCTCATATTTTACGTCAGGGGTCAGAGGTTACGACCAAAAAGTGCATAAATTATCGCGACGACGCTCAGCGAGGGCAAAACAAAAATATACAAGAAATGCATGTCGGAAAACACGTTAGCTTAGAGAGTTTAAGTACGGATGGAATTGAGACCTCGATGTCTTGAGTTAGGGCGACGCTAAATCATTCTTGGGGAATTGGTAGATGTTGAAGAGTTTGGGGCCAAGCTTAATCGCTACGTTCTGTCACCCGAATGGGACACGGAAAAGACATAAATTAGATTCATTGGCATTTTATCGAGGGCGATACAACGGAAAGCGAAAACAGTTTTGAAAAGCGGACGCCTCTTGAGTTAAGCATAAGATAATGTCATTTTAACAAAGTAAACACAAAAGGGAACCGCAGAGCAAAATGACGTCACTTCTACATCACGGTCAAAATTGTCGTTCGCGAAAGCAAAGTTTTCTACATACAGATAATGAGAGAATATTTTTTGTCTTTGTTAAATAAAACAGGTGTATTTATGTGTAAAGAAGAAAGGAAATGGATGCGTCTAACGTCACTTTCATGACGTCAGCGCGCTGTTTTTTAACGAAAGTGTGAGATCGACATGTTTGGTAACATGCACCGCGTCAGTTGAATCCGAAAAGAGTATGCAAGTATCTAGGGGATTCTCTGCCAGCCACAGAAGTTCAAAATGGCGGCGGTAGTCTGTAAAAGAACGTTGCCTTGCCTAACAAAACAGGTGTGGAATCCCATCTCTCATTTAAAGTTACGCCACGTAATGTTTTAGGAACCGAATAACATGAAACAATTTGCAGGATATCTGCAAAGCAACTTTTTGTTGACAAATCGGGCCAGCTGGTGAATTTTCCACTTCAAGTTAGTCGAGGTGGTACTCTGAAGTGACGGCCACAGAAACTTCATCAAGACCAACGATAAGGTGTTTTGACAAGAGAAAGCAAGAGGCTAGTGAGATCCCTCCCTCCCATCCCTCCTTAAAAATGGAACGTCCTCTTTTGCATAAACCTGTCCAGATCATTGAGGTCAATTTCAAAATAACTATACATGCAACTTTAAGCCCACTAAAATGCAAGTTTTCAGGATACTATCTGACATATTTACAATCACATACAGCATTTGATAGGTGGCATTATACTTTTGGTGCCACGGCGTGTAAATTAACATAACGGAATAATTATAAGCATAACTTGTTCGAAGGTCGTGAGTTAGACTATACGGCCACTTTTTGTTTCTTGGCTGAATACAACTTTGTACGTTAGAAAAACGACGGATAAACTTAAGTTTATATCAAGGAAATTCTTATATTTATTTCAAAACATGTTTCCTAAGTTTGTGTTTTTCCTTTGTGTTTCAAATTATGTTTCTATGTCGACCGTGGCATGCTTGCTAGAAGGGACGACACCCGGCTTGGCAACACCGCCTGTTCGAGTATAATATGTAGCGTATGGTTTATGTGTGGATTTAGGTCACAAATTTCACTCATATTCTGCCTTGAACATGATACACACGGAATGACGTACACTTGACCTGTACACAACGACTGAACAATAAAAGATTCGTCACGCGTCGTCGAACAGGACTTGAAGGCTGCTCCTGGTCAATGCAATAGCTTGGAAATAACATTCAGAGTTAGACCAAACAATGTCAAGTTTAATTACATATAACGATATTAGAAAGTGAATGACAGAATCAGTTATTGAAACGAAAAATGGGCGCACTTCCGGTTGAACACCCCTCGAAACTACAAGACTTTCGGTAGTAGTACGCGCCAAGAAATTGAACGACTTAACCTTTTGCTCAAACTTCCCTTAAGAGTACTTTAAACAAGTCCTTTAAGAAATCAAGAATTAAAATCAGCGGTCACCATGCAAACTTGAGAAACAAATCCATTAGCCAATATGCACCGAGATTTGAAATTCAAAATGGTCGCCATCCCTGTGTTAACGCTATCGGGACAGTAAGAAGTAGCCATTTAAAAGTTCATTCACTCCATGAACTTGAGCCACAAACAAGTGGTAGACCGAAAAATTGCTGTTTGAAAAGATTGAGAATGCGAATATCTGGTCCTAAGGTTTTTTCTGAATCAAACTTTTCCTCAATCTTTCCTCAAGGAACTTTAAACTGTTATCTTTCGAAATTAAAGGGTCCCAATGCAAATTTGGTGATACGAGAGAAACAAACTACCTAATGTTACCTTTTTAATCGAAATCCAAGATGGCCGCCATCCTCGTATTACCTATGGGCCAGAAATCGCACTTTCGATTTTGACAAAAAATAGGACAGGCTTTGAAATGGACCTCACAAGCAGAGATCAGAAAGTGCGGTAAAATTTTGGAGTCCAAATATCTGTCCCTGAGGTGTATTCAATCTTAAAGCCTGATACTAAGTTCAATGCTAGCAATATTTAGTTATGATGAACACTCGAATGGAAATAATAAGGATAGTGTTGTAATAACAGATTAAAACTCAGTAATTCAATAAATCGCATTGTCATGCAAATTACTGTTATGATACAAAGGAAAAATCTCGAAATACGCTCTTGCAGACTACTATACAGATTACTATAGATGGGCCAGTTTTCAATTTTACATCTGATATTTGACAAAACAAAATGGCAAGATGCAGATGGTAATTAAACCCACCAGGGAAAGGTGAATTGTAGAAAATCTCATTCAAATGGAGGCAGGCGATCTTTGAAGAGGGAGTCTGCTCATTGTGTTTTCCTTTCACGCGGGAAATTGTTGCGCGAGAGGATGAAATATCCGAGATTCAACGAGCGGGTTTTAAATCACGTATGCTATCGCAGGCCACGCTGCGAAACGTTGATTCATTCATTGTGATTTACGGGGCATATATGGCAGTGATTTAGAGCGCAGCCCCAACCCCAGTAAATCATCAATTACACTTTGGGATTCAAGTTGCGTTCTCTCCCAACCCTTCCTGCTCCCAGAAGATTTCAACTTGACCTTTGACCTGGCGGAAGCTTGTGTATAACATCGGTGGACGGTCAATGGTAATTGAATCGGCCAAAAAGGCAGCAAGCTCATTTATAAAGGAGGGGAAAAATTCCATTGAATAGGAGCGACAATGTCATGATTTATCATTGGAGGAGAGTTGTAACGTGCGCAAAATGTGGAATGGAATCACTACGTGACCTTTGAACTCTCCGTGACAGGCAGGAAGAACACGGCATGCATTTCATTTAGATTTTGTTTCGGTGTGATGCAGGCGCCATTACTTATTGATCAGTTTTTCCGTTGCCATTCAGTTTTAATAAAGTGAGCATCCACAAAGAAGTCACAAAAAACAGCGCGGGCTTTTCTTCGCCACATTTTGTCGTTCGCTGTCAATTGAGTCGGTCAGAATAAATTTGATTCAGTGTTGTCGATGACCGAGTTATAAGCGGTGTTGACACGTCAATAATTGCTGGAAATATGATCCCATAATCCCTGCACTAAGTATCATTTATCAATGTCGTTTCTGAAAATTCACTCCTCGACCAGATTGCCCTCATAAAAAAGGCTCATCACATAGTATGCCCACAATATGGTAGTATTTTCACACGAAAAAAGATGCGAACATTTGAGAATTGCAACCATCATAGTATCAAATTAAACTAATCGTCGTGTGTATATGCTTGCATTTACAGTGCGCATGACAGGCGTTCGAATGGCCCACAATTCATAGCAGCCTGGTTGTGAAGAATTCGTCTCTCATATATTTATCCTTTCTGAAATAGAGCGCCACTTTCATTTCCCACCAACGTGTCGTATAAACAGTGAGTCGGGTACTGTATCCAAGCGTTTAATACTAGAAACAAGTCGTCAAAAGCTGTGCAGGGTTGACTGATAAAGAGTCTTCTGGTTGCAGACTATAAAAGGACACGTGCGTCCCGAACAGAGCACACAAGTCCAGGAAAACGGTTTTAATTAGTCAAATATAGACACATCTTTAATAGCGTTATAGTGAACTGCTTTGAATAAAGAACAAATTTTACTGTCATCTTCCGGTTCCACGTTTGCCATAAAACTTTTATTGCGCGCCTTGGGCTTTTATCATTGGCATTGAGAATATTTCAGGAAAATCCCGCGCGTTTCCTGCGCTTTTCAGCTGCCTGCTAATATTATCGCGGAAATTGCTCGTCACTGCCTTCTGTGTTGTCATTTGCTTCCTTGAGGCATTCTTTTTAGAATAGTCGAGGTGATCAGGCCCTATTTTGCTCAAATTCTTGAAGGAAACACTGATATTTGAACGATACCAGAATTGTTCTTAATGTTTTGACACTGTGCTGATTTGCGCGCGAAATGCAGCAAACCTTTAGCTATGTTAGTAGGTGGGGCACCTTCGCACAGCCTGCTCACGAAAGAGTCAAGTTCAATGTGGATTCTTTTGCTTATTTTTGTCATTTTTAACCGGACAAAGAAACGATCTCCAGCGCAAGTCAAATACGGTAAAGGGGTACACACTGTTGCCGTAAAACCGCACAGACTTTGCGACATCCTTCCTCATATGGCTTCTGTCATCATAATCGCCTATTTGCGCTTGCTCATCCATTAGCACGGAATACTTTCAAGAATGTCTACAGATCATGCAACTATCATACGTGAACAACGCACAATTACTCTCGTATCACGTGTGATTTTCAGCTTTTCAAACTTACGTTACTGTCGGTTGATTGTTGAAATTTGTAAAAGCGCTGGAGTAAAGCAATATGTGATCACCATAAAGTTTGTGCTCTTTAATTTGTCCCCCCCCCCCCAATTTTTACTTGAATATGGTAAAGTCATGTTCAATGATCTCTGCACCTCGAAAATAAAAATCGAGAATAAAAATCAGGGGTCGACGTGCAAAGTTTGGAACTAGAGAAAAAAATACCTCACGTTTAATTTACCAGTACTTGAAATTCAAAAAGGCCGCCATCCCTGTGTTAACTCAACGGGAAAAAATAAAATTTTTGACCTTTTTGACTTTTTTCAATCCAGAAACTTTGAGATGAGCCCCCACCGCCCAACAAGTGGTAGATTAAAAAGGAATTGTAAAGATTTGAAAGTCCTAATATCTGTCCCCGGAGCGCATTCTCCTTTAATGTCAATCTTCACACTATATTATCCTTCTGTACACAATACTTTTCCCTCGCGCGGTGAAATTCTCAAAATCTACCTGGTCGACACAGCCCTGCGCACAGGGCGTCGTTATTGTCGGCAGGTGAATAAAGTAAAAATGTTTAGAGCCACAGTGACGTGGTTTACATTCACAAGACCTGCACGCAATGGAATGTTTAAGACTTCTGATAAAGATGGCCAAGATACGGTAATTTGTACTCTTAAGATCAGAAAATATTCAAATAATATTAAAAAGCACCATAACCGGACAATTTTCCAATTTGAATTATATATATTTCCTGACAATAATTTGCAAATCTCTTCCCACTCATTTGCCATGGTTAATTTTTACACTTAACATATAACAATGTCGTGCGAACATTATCCCTAAAATGTAACTCGGAACAGCGCAGTTTTCCATGTCGAATAAAATATGTATATTATTAATCAACCTAACCAGAATTTGACACAAAACAGCGAAGTACTGTCCACTTTCAGTTGATTTTTTATCTTAGCCGTGGGGGCTAGTTACAAATAATGTTATTGTGCCACAATAATCTTCCTATACGGAGAAGCCAAAAGCAACCACATCTATAGATGTTTTGTAGTGCTGACCAAACAAAAAATGTAAGGCACAAGGCCAATCTTGATGTAAGGCACAAGGCCAGTGTTGGGAAAGCATGATCTTGACAAAGAAGTTACCGTCATGGGCTTTTAGTAGCTACAAAGCAGGTAATCATTCCGCACGTGCAACTAACTTTTGAAGTTGATTTGTCGTCTGCCCACATGCAAGAAACTTATCATATAGCACCGATAGACACATTGAACAACAGCATCATTAACAACAACAATGACAACAACAATAATAATAATGATGATGAAAATAATATAAGCATATTAATGTATAATAATAATTGCTATCATTATTTTCATTGTAATAATGTTCGGCCACTATCGCTCAACTAACTCAATAAAAAGTGTCCATATTTGTGTTAAATTGTGCACAGTGTACGTACCGGTGTAAAGCATGACGTGTACATTTTGCCTGTTGACGTCATCAATTTCGGCACAACGGCAATAAATGCAAATAAAAACGATATAGAAGTAGTGTCCAGCTCCAGAAAAAAACTTTTAATCGCTGGATTATTGTAATTTCGTGCACATGTGCCATTTATATACATACTACATCTTTACATGTATGCAGGACCTCAAATACGAATACTGTAAAAGAGTCAGTAAAGATTTAGTTACGCCATTTAATTCGCTACTTTAAAATACCGCGAATTTAAACTTTTCGTTACATTTACTATGGTTATAATATCTTATGCGCTAAACTAAATATCAGCCGATTGAATTGAAATCTGAAAACACTGCAAAGCATGCAGCTTTTTTAAACTTTTGCAGTATCTCATGTTCATTTACGTAGGCCAAGAAGAGAAATTTAATCATCAATAACATACTTCATTCTCCATGGAAACAGTATTTTGATTTTCTAAAATCAGTTGCAGGAGATGGCATCCTGACTCGGACGCGAAGATTTTTTTTTTTTTTTTGCTCAAATACTAAAATTTAATAAAACTTTCACTGGATTGTCAGTGGCAAAACTCCGGCAGTGTTGACTTAATTCTTGAATCCCAAAGCTAGAATACGTAAATTAAACGACGTAACGACGTAATTACGATTATATTATCATCTTACAGTGCTCATAAATTATGCCCATGGATTAAGAATACGAAGGATGACCAAACCTCAAATAGGTTCAACTTTCACGCTAGTAAGTCGAGCTACTCTCTCTCTCTCTCTCTCTCTCTCTCTCTCTCTCTCTCTCTCTCTCTCTCTCTCTCTCTCTCTCTCTCTCTCTCTCTCTCTCACACACACGAATTTAGTTCCACTGTGCTATACAAGACTAGGGCAAAGGCACACTTAGTCTAAATATCACAAACGCCATTTTTCCTTGAAATATCATCTATGGCAATGGTTATTGAGTCGACATCCAGTAGCTAAAGTCTTACCAGTAGCATTAGTTCAAACATTAAGTGCAGATTTGTAGAGGTTATTGTCTCCTACAACCATCATGTGATTAGTCGCAATTGTAGTCGGATATACCGTTGAGGTCTTGGTGAATATCTCTCGAAATTCCGCTCAGTTGTTAAAGAGTTGTACTTTCTGACCCCAACCTCGTGTTTTGCTATTTCCTTTCGCTTGTCGTATTTATCACTTTTATCACTTCCAGATTTTTGACAGAAACGCCTGGGCGTTCGTGTGTCACGTCCGCTCAGCGCGCGGAGTGAGCGCTATTCTGTTCTATACAGTAACAGGGCCCTCGTATTCACCGTTCTGAATCCACGAGAAAGCAAATTACAGTGTAAGCTCAGACTACAAATGCTTGTGAAAAAGCAAGACACTTGTGATCGCGAGCATTGTGGGATTCCAGACGCAAGACATAACAGGAAGAGGATCCACTAAGCAGACAGAGTTTATAGCGAAACATCAGCTCGACCAGTATTTTTTAAGACCGGCCCATTGTAAATTAACGCTCATCGCTCTTGTCAAATATCGTAAAACTTCTGTGCTTCGAGTTTACCGAGAAGTTTATTGACTTTGTGGACGGTCGTAAACTCTCAAAAGTGACTTACAAACACATTTCGTTTCTTTATGGCCCATGTCAAATGTTTAAATATCTATTGCGTTTCGTAATGGGTGCCGGGACCTGCCGACAAGTCTTAAAACAGCTGTAGTCTGCGGTAAGACTGAAGTATTAAGTAATAATAGCTTGCACGTGGACCAGGAGTGGAACTGAAGTACATTTACACATGAATGTATGCATTTTTGTACGTTGACAGGGTGGAATTACATAGTTCTGTTAAAACCACATGAAAACAAGCGAGTCATGTTATTTTAAGGTAGAACGCACCTCGGGGACAGACATTCGGATTCTCAAACTTTTACAATTCTCTTCTGATATACCACATGTTGGGGTTCATTTTAAAGCTCTTGGTGAAAGAAAACTTTTCACCGGCAAAGTTTTTCGAAATTCGAAAATTTTTATTTTTCTCCATAGAGTTAACACAGGGATGGCGGCCATTTTGAATTTCCAATATCGGTAAATCTTGGGTAATTTGTTTCTCTAGTACAAAAATTTGCATGGTGACCCCCTATTTTAATTCTTGATTTTGAAAGAGAATGATTGAAAGATCCCTTGAGGAAAGTTAGAGCAAAAGTTTAAGTCTTTCACTTTCGAGGTGCATACTACCTTAAGAAGACGTTACGTCAGCCAGCAGTATGTGTATGTGGCCGTATGCAATTACATATATGTATGTATGTATGTATGTATGTATGTATGTATGTATGTATGTATGTATGTATGTATGTATGTATGTATGTATGTATGTATGTATGTATGTATGTATGTATGTATGTATGTATGTATGTATGTATGTGTGTGTGTGTGTATGTATGTATGTATGTATGTATGTATGTATGTATGTATGTATGTATGTATGTATGTATGTATGTATGTATGTATGTATGTATGTATGTATGTATGTATGTATGTACATGTATGTATGTATGTATGTATGTATGTATGTATGTATGTATGTATGTATGTATGTATGCATGCAATTATACATATCTAAAAACATTTAAACATCCGTCTGTTATCATTTCAATAATTGCATGGATAGATGGATGGATAAACACAGATCGTGCAAGGCACCAGATAGTACGCAGTGACCAAGACACAAACACACGGCTATTTACAGAGCAACAAATATAACGGTGTCAGTCTGAACCGCCCTGACGTAAAGAAGATTTCTAAAATAGTTCAGAGACAGCGGGAAATGAAACTTTCACTTTTACATAGCGTCAGTTGACCTGCATTGTTGTAGGCTGAACTGAAGGGGAGAACTTTGTATTTATAAAGTTATCAACTATGCCTAATTTTGTACCAACAGAAACTTCACTAAATTTTTCATATTCGACAATTAAGGAAATAGTAACTGTTGTAGCTTTTCAGCGTTTTCATTCAAGAACACGTGTATCTTTTCCTGCCAAAATCTCCTGTGTAATATTGAAATATTCAACCGCCAGTACCGGTAACTTTTGGCGATTTTTTTCACAATTTCTTCTTTTTAATGTTAACTTCACCGTCTTGTTCTATTCCTCAAAGCATGTTGAATGAAATACACAGTATTCAGCTTATCAACTCAGCCTGTACATGTTTATACTGCATAGTTATTGTTGACAAGTGAATTCTGGTCCGGACTAGAATTCAAATGTAAACAATAACAATGCATTCTACACGTACTGTGCCGGCTTCTAAATATAGTTTGTGTTTCAACATGCTAAATTGTTGTGTAGAACAAAGAGTGCAATAGATAGAGAGAATAAAAGTTGTGAAAAAATCATCAACAGTCATAGATACTGGTCTTTTTATTATACATAGCCTTCTCATCGAAATCATACGTCACATGCATAGCAAGTTATTGCTGACAAATGTTGTCATTTCCTAACAAACAATTAGTTGTCAATAATAACATTAGTTAGTAAACAAACACATGATGTATTCTGAAGCTAAACACTCCACTTGTCGACTGATTTGGGAAGTAGAAGGCGTTTTTCACAAACAACCACTTTACTGGAAACTATGTCAAACATCACGGCTACTGGTCCTTCAGGAGTATCAGAGCGATCTTAAGTCTGCATTTTACCACAGTGAAAGAAAAACAAAAGATTCAGTTTTGGTTCAGTCAGAGAAAGCGGGGTCATGAGCCGGGCTCTCATTTCAGATAGGTACGTGCTCTATCAGGGACAGTTCCAACACCAGACAAGTGTTCTGATACCGACCGTTTGGCCTGACACAACCATCCACCGATGGTGGTAGACGCACAAACCGCCTGAAGACGCTTTTGTGAACATCTCTACTCACAAGACTATTTTCGCCCCACTAGATTTCATGATCATCTAACCCCCCCCCCCCTCCTTCCGCGTCCGAGTCGCCGCCTGCCACAATTGTGTGACGTGTGCCCGCTGACGCAGCCCATTGCCATCGTCTTTGTGTCAAAACTTGCCGACTGGCCTTGGTGGTTGCAGGGTCTGCTTTTCATACTACATGTGCCACAAATGTCTAACACTTCAAATGATCTCACAACTGCACAATCTACCGTCGTAACGAACAAAAAAACTTCTCAGAAAGATAAGGGAAAAATTCGACCATGCCAGCAATGTTAACAGCATCACAGTTAGTTTTGCATGTCCAAACAGGGAAAGCCGAACTCAATAAGTGTTAGCTTGGCGCTATGTTACTCTTGGGAAGGTTAGAATTGGTTTAAATCTGTCATCTTGACTGGCATTTTGTATTAATTTCTGTTGTTGTTTACGTTCACACGCAAGGTTGTCGTCAAGTCCCCGTTAACGCGGCTGAGACAAGCTGCGTTCCCATTGGCCCGGATTGAGAGGTATGCAAATTTGGTCGGCGGAGTAATTTTGCGTCTAGTCCGTCTCGTCGGCCTGGGGACTCTGGTTGCATGGTATGAAAGGTTTTACCGAATTATGAAATGGACAACATCATTGCAAAGTGCAAGTACGGCTGTTAGACACGCTGTGTTCTATCAATTGATGTATTCCTATTTTGGCAAATTACTGATCGTCTTGAGCGGTGTTATCGGGGTTCAATAGGGTTATCTGACGATCAAAGCATACCTGATAAAGCACCATCGTCTTCAGAGATCGGAAACATAGCGCCAAACTTCAGATTTGGGCCGTTTTCTGTCGTCTGCTGACTTCCAAGTAAAATTATGTAAGCTGGGGCGCACTCCCTCGCCACGTCGATTCAGACGCTCCAGCGGAAATAAGAGACAAGCCAGCAATAACTGGTCTGTAGTTCAAAGTGGCGTTTGCATTTTGTGTCTTTTCTCATAAAAAACAAAAAAAGACATGCACATATCCCCATTTTCTTTTTGTCTATCTTAATTACTCCTTGGAGTTCCGCTGATTTATTCGGCAATGGACGACCTTTCCAAGAGACGCGGAACGTCAGAATGACACCAAACTTATCAAAGTGACTGAGAATTTGCTGCCAGCCAAGAGTCGTCGCATAAATCTTCAAGAATCGGTCCTATTCTAGCTCTTGTTTCGGCCTATCGCTAATGTTTCTGTGTCTAGATTTAGCTGACTGGGGCTGCATATTACGCCGCGTTTTTTGACGTTTTTATGTACTTACCGAAGGCCAGTCGTAAATCTCTCCAATGGCTGTATTGCAACAGTCAGGCAGCCCCTACAGCGCTTAGTTATTTGGCCTCCAAACTTGACTCCACCAATGCGCGCACATTTTCTTACAGTCGTTGCTCTTTGTACCAACATTTAACCTACGATAATGGGTTTTGTTTTGGCCAAAAAATATTCTTCTCAACGTTTCTCAGAACAAGTTGGAATGACTGTCTTCCGAAATACAAAACTGGCGTTGTCAAAACGTTGAAACGGTTACCCGATTTCATACGCAGACTTTTCTCATCTTCGTTGCGAACATTTTTTTTTAAAAAAGGCGGGAAAAGATCATCGAGGTTATTAATTTCAGCCAGAATGTTGGCACAGACTAACACGAAAATTTAAAATATCGTTTGACGAAAATCGCAGATTTTTTCCTTTTAGATATCATAACTAGTGCCCTCTTGTTTTATCTGTGTTATGGGACTTAGTACTATACAGGCAATGAACGCGCCAGAAACAAATATGCACAAAAACAAATATAGCAGAGAACACGAAAAGTTTGAAAATCCCAACGTGTATTGAAGGAATCTGGCTTAAGACTTCGCACTGTAGTCCAATAAATGAAAACCAAACAAAGTGCATTCATGTGCGACACGCAGCAGAGCGGGTCTTTGAGAACTTGCCGCGGTTCCATAAATGCGAGATGTGATCATTCGACGCGCCTGAGACGCACAAATTCGAGGAATGAAAACGTATTCCATTCAAGTTCGGCCCCTCACTCTGACCGGCCGGGTACATAAAAAAGTTAATAGGGGTATTACGATTTCTTAACTGCCGCAAAACGATGTATTTCCACGCCTATATTTTGTAACATTTAATTTAACGGTAGCTCTCATCTCTTTACGTACATTCGCGACCTCATAACTGTCAATTTTTGCTAACTACTGTTGCTCTTAGCTTAGACACTACTAAGTTTGGGCGCGAACGAACATACCGGTGGCCAAGCACGTTTTTGTGCTTTAGCTGACTTTTTTGCCAAAGAGGTGAACACTTTTAGTTTTCGGAGCCCCGAATCTGAGAGGACATGCTTCTGTCATCTGAACAACATGGGCCAAGTTGTTATAGTCAAAATGACACAGTAATTTTGCATTTGCGCTCCGAACGACATTTTTAAAACGTCGTCCGCATTTCCCAGGGTAGCATACGGGGACTTTACATCAGTTTTGGGTCACTTGCAAAGTTTTAAAAATAGCAAATTTCGTCAACAAAATCACACGACAAACGGTTGTATTTCATCTGACTCTTTGTGACATTTACAGCCTGTAGTCTGACAGACAGTTCCTGTCAGAGTTTTGACAGTTGTGTAAATTTTTCGGCGGGATTAGCGACCAGTGTTGAAAACATTTGACACTTGGCCTTAAATCAGACGCGGTATATGCGTTTGACCCCGATAAAATCCGTCCTATTGTGTTTTTCAGATGGGGTTTCGTAAAACGTGGCATCTGTCTGTCGTTTCTGTCTGTCTGGGACGGGTCATCTCTTTTTACAAATCGGAAGATAGCTCCACCGTCCACAAAGTCTCGTAAATCAGCGTACCAGACTCCCAGCTAGTGCATGTGTGTTCTTTAAGGCTTCTGGGCCGCACGACGGGCCCGCTGTTCCCTCCAGGGTCCCTAAATCATCATGTATCGATGGTCGCAAACTCGGCTCGTAAACATCACGATCAAGTTTTTCACTTGAGGACGGTCCCGACCGATCCGTTATTTCCTGTTAATTAATGACGAATTGCTACCTGGGTCGTGTTCTAATCCGACATAAGCCGGAATCGTTGACTCCGTCCGGAAAAAGTAGTCGTTCGTCGGAAATTTTGAGTAGTTCGCATTTTAGTAGACCTGTGGTCTGGGATTTGTTGACGATGCTGCTTACATACTTATAGTTACATTTTAGTGCGTGCTATCGAAAATGAGGGCTATAAAATCAAGCATAATTGTGATATTATCAGAAAGGAGGGGGGGGACTTTGCCTCAAGGAGTTCGTAAAGGGACAGTATCCTCAACTTTGGATGATTTTCACTTTGTTTTGTATGTCAACTACAATTTCGTGCTAGCTGCTCCTCAAAGCACGTTGACACATCTATTAAAGTTAACCTGTAAACATAGCGTCTGTACGTGTAAAATGCACTGTATTGTTTACACATGAATTCTAGTACGGACCAGAATTCACTTTCAGCAATAACGATGCAGTCAATTGTATAGTCTGAGTTGACAAGTTGAATACTGTTTATCTCAACATGCTTTGGGGAGTAGAACAAGAAACTGTGATTTACATTTTAAAACAATTAATAGTGAAAAATATCATAAGTTGCATCTGCAGGCCCTCTAAGAGGTTTGTTGATATTCGCAATAGATTGACTTGGAATGGGCGTGAGTCAGCAAAAATTCAGATGATGATATAGAAGGGCGCAAAACACATAAAATAGTGTAGAACCTGTAACAACAACAACAAAACAATTGCCATCAGGCAGCACACTGAGTTGAAAGCCCGGCCGAGCAAGGGAAAGCCAGTACCCCTCGACATAGGTCACGTGACTGGCACAAAACCTCCACCTACCCGGCAGTACACATCAGGCTAGAGAGATGCAAGACAACAACATCGATCCCGTCAGACAAGTTTTAACGATGGTGTCCGTGTCTGGACTAAAATAAAGCATCAATGCGTACGTGTACGACCGAACGATTGCCCGATGGCAAAGCCGGAGCTGCGCAAGGGGTTAAAATGATGGAAATATAGACTAGTAACTTCATCACACTGACCCTTTACACACTGATAAAGTTCAAAGAAAGGTCCTCCCGCCGAAATGTCAGGTGCGACATTTCCATGGTTACGGAAACAAATATCTGAGAGGTCTGCTCCAGCTTAACAAACTTTGTAATCGCCACTAAGAATACGAGTCAACGATTTGCCTTGAGCGTCATATACTTTGCCTCGATTTCACCGATGAAAAGAATGACAGTTATTAAAATGATGTATTTTCGTTTAACAATGCATATTCTCTGAACGCTTGTCAGGAAGCTATTTATAACTTTTTCACTCCACGTTTGCTCCATTGCTCGTGGACAATGGCAGGAGTTGTTTTACTGGCTTTGTAAGGCTTATTTATGACATTTTGGATCAAGTCAACCGCCTTATCTTTGGCATGGAAGTGCAGCCGAAGAGGCGACCGGACCAATGTCGTAACTATGGTGACAATAGGATTTCTTTGTAAATTTTTAACATTGAGTTGTTCTTTTTTGTTGTTGGCCTGACCAAAGGTAAGCTACAGAGCAATTGAACTTGGATCTCAGCAAGCAATATTGTATCTATAAGTTTTGTCCAGTATTTAAACTAACAGATGCATTCGAAGTTTCTCGTGGGTTTCCGGACAAAGCCCTGTGTGACGTCATTTTCACCTTCTCGTTGCATGTAGCACTATATAGATTGATCATCTATTGATATGTAAAACAGCAGTCGAATATGCTCCAAGTGTATCGTGTGTGTTGAAAAAGTGCATGGCGCGAAAAAAATGTAAGTTGTCGGCAGACGACAACTTGACCCTTACGAAAATAGAAGCCCGCTTGACTGAAATGTTTGTATCTTTGAACCAAGGGAGGTGGATTTGTTACACAAAGTGGTTTAAGTTCTGTAAACGTGGTCGGTCATCTGGCCATGTGAGTTCTCTTTCCCCAAAGTCTAATCAATGAGTAGGCTGTGAGAGCTTGAAGTTTACATGGTTGTTTCCTGTGATCTATGTCGATACAGGACAAAGTATAGACCACGTGTGGGAGCAAGCGACGGGAAAATGTTGCGTGTGTGCCAGTGTGAGCTTTGGACCGTTGAATTATCGCTCCTTATCGCTGCTTTCTATCGGCGATTTTACTGCCTGCGCACGTTGCTTGCTATCGGGCAGGGACTGATTTCAGTCGACAGTCCTCTCTCTGATACGCGCCAAATTCCAGAGATACCTTCGCAAGGGGGAGAGATTGAGTCACGCGGCCTCGATGAGGCGACGAGGGTCCTGATCACCGGTAGTGGTCGAACTTTTTACCCGAAGTAGCGATAAAATGTTCGCTGTTTCTGACACGTCAATAGTCACCGGTCAACCTCCGCTTACGCTCGTCGCGAGCAAATGCCACAACATACATAAAATTGGCAGGCACTAAAGATCTTTTTCAATTATGCCAACAATGGAGCACCTATTGTACAAAACATAAGCTTAGCTTTCTTAGATTAAATAGAAAACTCTCATCTGTGCCACTCGATACAGACGATTCTTACACAAAAGTCTTGAGATTACAGGAAAAAAAGCCAAGACAGTCGAGAGAAAAAACAACAACAACAAAACCATAAACGAAATTTGTATTCACTATTTTAGAACAGCTAGAAATGTAAAGCACTGACCCTATACTATTACAACGCCCTATTGAATTATGAACAAGTGATCGATATCCATTATGTATGTATGTATGTATGTATGTATGTATGTATGTATGTATGTATGTATGTATGTATGTATCTATGTATGTATCTATGTATGTATATATGTGTGTGAAGTTATCTGTCTCTCTATCTGCCCATACTCTTTTTGGTGACATTATTGCGAACATAACCAAGTCTTTCCGGGTACGTCGACATTCTACAGCAACAGGCATCGAGTTCACGGTGTATTGTAATGACATGTCGGTCGGTGTTAAGCTGTGGATGAGACCGATTGTTGCGGCTATCGTTCTCCAGGGAGAGGAAGGGACGGGACTGACATTCGACTATAGACTCTAATCCTCACCGCTGAGACCTGGTTTGCTGAGAGAAGCGTTCTCTTGCAAGCGAAAATAACCATGGCTGCAGTTAACAGAAACCCTGCACAATGTGATTTCACTGAATGTTTAAAACTTTGTATGTATAAACTGAAATTTCCACAGAGGTGAAAATAAAATGTTTAGTTTCGTACAGTCGGTTTCAAATTATCTGACCACAGAACAATACAGGGATGTTAAAAGATAGAAATGAAACCTCAGGTTCAAAATTAAATCAAAGTGGCATTAGAAATACGTGATCCGAAAAGGTAGGACTATTTTTAAGAAGCAGATATAGAATATTGCAAAGCAAATACACGGTAGTCCCATGGATTGACGCGAAGTCTGCATCGTGCTTCCTCGGCCACTCGGCGCGGGCAATTTTATGTTCTCCTCAACAATTCACTTTTTACGTTCGGAGATAATGAAATGTACTTAGGTATAATCAAGAGCCATAAATTCACATGTCCATTTCACGTATTATGTCTGTTTCAATACGGAAGGAGCGCGTTTTTCTCCCTGGCTTGATACATTGCAAAGGCCCAGTGGCCTGCCAACGGTACTTATTGCTTGGAGGAGAGTTCAATATAATTTACCAACTGCTTCAATAAATTCTTACTGGACCATGCTGTAATTGTGGTTTCTGCTCTCCCGGTTTAGATCTATACCATTTATGGAGTGCACACCATCTTGCAAGTGTATATATATATATATATATATATATATATATATATATATATATATATATTACAAAGACACGTAGCAACCAATGATGAAAAGTTAACATTTCATTTTAATATGTCATTTTTCTCGGCACAACATTCAACGAAAGTGTTTTTATTTTCTCAAACGTTGTTCCAAGGGAAGTATAGTAGCGACTCTTGTAATATTGTTCGGCGTTCAACATTGTGGCCCCGAAACCTGGCGGACAGGTGTTCTGATGGACGGGACCTGCGTTCCTCCCCGACCACAGAAGACAGGTGCTCATGTCGGTGAGATTGAACTTGAAGAAAATTGTCACGGACTCGGTCGCTAGTCTCACACTGAGGACAATTTTTTTAACATCGAAATATTGGGTTTTCCGAAATGTAATATTTAAGGCGGTACATTTACACTCCAATATCGTTCAGGAGCAGTTGGTAAACATGACAAAAGTAACGAAAGACAAAAAAGAATAAAACTGCCACCTTTCTAATTGATACAACATAAATGTGATTAAAGTGTTAAAATCCTTCAGAACGACAAACTATGCTGCGTAGAATCTGCTTCCCACATTACGGCCATGCGTAATTTATTAATTGTTTCGCTCCAATAAGGTCGAGAAATGTCCATCCATCAAGACTCTTGCCTCAATGTCTCATACATACATTTTTCCACGAAAATCGTCCAATCAAATCTGTCCCAGTGTGCCTCTTTACTAATGGTGCTTGCGAGTCTCTGAACTTGGCTTTCGAGTTTTCAGTTGATCTTCCTTGCTGGGCTGTTTAAGTCTAGGTTATAGCAGACACTTTTTACATAACAACCTGCACAGCGCGGCTCGCCCTTATAAAGTTTCACGATTCTCGACTCTGTAGGTTTTTTCCAACCAAAGTCCAAAATCTTCCAAACTATATGTCCGTTCCTTCCTCTCGCGATCTCAAATTTCCTGAAATCGTTCGGTTGACTCAACAGACAGAAGACAAGCCTGCCATTTGATCAACATGAGTTTAAGTTTTTAGTTCTGTTCGATATATTTATAAAAATAAAATGGCTTTTTTTCTCTCTCAGTCTTGTACCGGTTTTTTGTCTTTCGTATCCTCGATTGATTTTGTCTGTTCATTAACTTCATTTGTTATCCCATCTCTACTGGTAGTGTCGTTGTTGTTGTCGCTGTCATCTTTTTTACTCTCTTTTTTGTACTTCATCCTCCTGTTTTGGAACCAGATTTTGATCTGCCGCTCTGTGAGACCAAGCAGGTGGGAAAGTTCAATTCTGCGCCTGCGTGTGAGGTAGCGGTTGTAGTGGAACTCTTTTTCCAATTCTAGGGTCTGATATCGGGTGTACGTTTGTCGGCACCGTTTCTTCGGAACCTCAGGCATACCTGATATTGGAAAAAAAGAATTTAGCATTCAATAAATACATATAAGTGATAACACGTGTACGTTTTAATCTCTCTCTCTCTCTCTCTCTCTCTCTCTCTCTCTCTCTCTCTCTCTCTCTCTCTCATACTCATGTTTGCTTGATCTATGAACTATAGTCTAATCTTACATTCCACCGAGCGGTAAAACATTTTTAAGGTTTGTACTTGCTACATTCAAACAGAGCAGAGCAGCAGAGCCAATATTTACAGAACATTAGAGTCCAGGATATTTAAAAATTACTACTGTTGTGTTGGCCACTGTCCAGTAATGTCTGTGTTCATTTTTGCAAAAGTTAGGTCATTGTCGGTTCAGTCGAATAGACACTTTTATTTTCTACTGTTGAAAACGATCGGTAACATCAGAATTACTCCAGACGACAATTTGTGTGCATACCAAAACTTTGCTGTCTAATTTTATCAGACCTGAAACTTGCTCCACACAGCTGAAAATTTTGATGTCATTTTTGCGGCACGCCTGGACAGAAAATCAAACAAATTTCTCGTAACGGCTCTAGAAACTCTTTCGTTGCGGTTAAAATATTGATTTCACTCGAGAGAGTTTATTTAAAGATACAGCCAAAGTCAAGATTTGTGTCGGGAAACCTATCTCAAATTGACAGTCGTGATTTCGATGCCCATACGTTCTGTGAAAAAAACATTTACTCTTTCGGTTCCACATCTGTATTCCGTCACATGGTGATAAAAGAGCTAGGCAAAGAATATTACTTTACAATATTACTGAGGAAATGTTGCCCATCCGGCAACAAGTCATGATGGAGTCAAGATAATCCATCAACGGAAACATACACTCTACGAGCCATACTACATCCATAAATATACAAACACGTTCTGCCATAATGTCAAAATAAAATTTCTCAAAACTAGCTTTATTTTGACAGGTTTCTAAACAATTTTGGACAGGACTTATTTTATCGTACCGTGGCCGGACTAATTTGTGACGTAAAGTTGAAAATGTAACCAAAATTTTCTCATTTTGTAGGAAATGTTAGCGACAGACGTGACTGGTGGACACGGCCGGTCGGGCCGCAGCTGATCACTGTGATCAGCTACTGGTACCGGCGCGAGCATGCAAAGGTTACTCATTACATGTAGAACAGGACGGCGGGCTAACCATCTCGGCGTTAACTCAAAACCAATAAATAGCAACTTGTTAAAAGAGTTTCAGCTAGGCATGTCAAAAGTACCTCAATCAGTCCATTTTGACGAAAACCTGAAATTCACAAATGTGTCTATACTAACACAAAATCCATAAACTTCTTTAGTGAGGACTGATGTTTGTAAAATATCCTGGAACAGAATCACAAGGTAAAAAAAGAATTTGTTTTTTTCTTGCTGAATTCTTAGCTGACGATTATTTTCCAAACAGAGTAACTATAGGATAGTAACGACCTGTGCAAAGTCCCGTATTCAGCATTGTTCTAAGCTAAACTGTTTCATGATTATTGCCGATTTAATCAGCTCAGTTAGGGCTGGCATTAATTTTACGACTCATGCCATCTATAAGTGTACAGCCAAAATTTTATTGCAGGAGGGTGGGCACCAGACGACACTAGTTTTGATATGTTTCTCGACGCTTCAGGCGATGTTTTTGTGAAACGACATTGTACTGGTTTGTCGTAATTCCGTGTACGGCCATTCAGTGGTCTAATGAGCGAATCACCATGAAGGCTAGAATGAGGCACTATCTACTAAACTTCTCTCTTTAAACGCAGCCCCTAACAAGGCACAAATTTAATTCATTAGCATCTAATTCAAGCAACCCTGCCACTTTCTGCCGGTGGCTGAAATCCCACACAACACAGGCTAACTAGATACTCTTGAACTTGGAGTAGACTTGCTCAGTACTACAAGCAAGGATCCTGTGAACTCTCGCAAACTATCACTTAATCGGCACGAGCAGCTGACACAGTGAAAGGGTAAGCCGAGCGAACATTAAGAGAGACGTAATTACTATTGCGTGTCACCGACCCGTCACCCTATGACAAATTTCAAAGCCTTGTAAATGAAAGCGCGATTTTTAATCCGGTGGTTCGATTACCGTCTGACTAGGGCGGTTCTTTTCTCCAAATCAAAACCTATACCGGTACACAACTCCCCTGACAGACGGAAAAATACAAATTAACATTTCGATGGTGCCAAAACAAATGCAATGTTGTGCGCTTGAGTTCGCCGCCATTATAGAATTTCTTCTCCTATTGTTGTGTGTGTCAGGGGTTATATAGTATGCTTGTCGCTTTCTGACCCCAGAACGCTACTTTATGGAGCAATAAAAGGCACGGAAGAAGGCAACGATACAAAGCACTACTAGCGGAGGTAATGATGTTTACAAACTATTGTGAGCGCAGACGACACTTTTTCCCCGCCTTCAAAATAATTTTAAGATTCATGCAAAATTTTTGGATGAAGATTGAAAAGAAGAGTAAAATTCATTTGTTCGGTTCCGTAAACTCTGATAGGAAAGGCATATTCCTAAATTAATTTGCCGGTTCTTAGGGGGTTCTCGGAATAATGACATGAGGAGAGAAACTAGACTGATGACACGAAAAGAAAGTTTTGACCGTACCTGCCGCGTTAACCCATGGATATAGTGTTGTTGGATTCTGGACTTGAGGGACACCCTCTGGACTCGATAGTGGATTGCAGTGATCTTTCAGTGTGTCGAAGTCAGCGGCGTGCGCGCTCCATGCTGTTGAATACCCTTGCAAACGCGTGTCCCAGCTTGATATCGGTGTCGGATTCTGACCCAGAGCGCCATAGTTCACCACTCCAGCGGCGCTGACGGAGTCGTACCCGGCCGGGTTGCCGACCGAGCCGCAGTAGCCCTGTGGACTGGTGGAGCTCGGTGGGTACGCCGACGACGTTGGATAGCCGTTCCTGCTGACCGGCACGGTACGCTTGCCGGTACTGTAGGCACATGACGGTAGCTCAAAACCGCTCGGATACAGGCTCTCGCCTGGCTGATACTTAGCAAATAAAGAATTAACGAAATACGAACTCATCGTAAAGTTGGTGTGTGATTTGTGATCGGGACTGGCGTTTACTGCTTCTTTGATATATAGAGCTTAGTGAATCCACTACCGACTTCGTCCAATGCAATCCGGAATACTTGCTCTACTCTTTGGACCAATCAGCTGACAGAACTACCCGACGTTGCGGGGGGTCTGAATTTTGTATTAATCAGATGAGAGGCATGTCTTGTTGACTTTCCTTATGGAGCGAGGTCAGAGGTTAATCGCTTCAGATTTTTGTCGCCGCTATCTCCTGGATACTTTTGAAATACCTTTTACACTATTTTGACACTAACGTGGGGTACAGAATCTTGTGGTTTGAACGGCTAAATCCGTGGAGGATGGGGAAAGGGCCGAAGTTACTTTCCCTTATGTCCGGGAGACCTGCTCTGCTTTACTGCAGCACAATAAGGCGCCTCATAAAACAGACACCATTGAATTGAATATGAGTCTAAATGATGTAAGTTGTCAAGGCGGTCTTTATTACGCCACTAAAACAAGTCGGCGATCAAGAACACGGGTACTTGTGAACTCGTAAACAACAGTCACAAATGTGCCAAACGGCGCGTTGCGGCGGGCAATAAAATCGCACCCGCATATACCAACATCAACTACGGAGGTTAGGCTCGCACCGTCGCTCGTACCTGCATATTGTGACAAATTGTGACAGACCGAACAATTTCGGGCAAACAGGGAAGAAAAATAGCAGTTGGATTGAAAATCCTTGCAGAGTGGTCGGTGCAATCGGCCATGGCGCCAAGTAATCAAATGCGCATTTGAGTCGCCGCTATAAAGAGTAGCTACGGGGAGCAATTGGTTCAGAAATGAACATTTGTCGATCACCGATTTCCAACTGTCGTCTGCGCGCTTTTCCCGCCAACCGACATCGCAAAGTAAAATTAAAAAAAAATATTGTGGTTGAAACCACACGGTCGTTCAGATAACAGCCGTACGGGGGAACAGGGAAAATTTACCTATACAGGCATCTACCATATCGTTTGCATAATCATAAAAAGGTCACATTTTACAGTGTGCTTGAGGCCAAATAAATGTAATACTCTGTGCGAAGTTTGTGGCGTGAATATTTGAATTATAGAGTCTGGATTCGTACAAAGAGTTGAAAGATGCACAATGTCTCGTGTTGCATAAAGTCGGATAAATATAGGTGAGAGAGAGAGAGAGAGAGAGAGAGAGAGAGAGAGAGAGAGAGAGAGAGAGAGAGAGAGAGAGAGACTTAATAATTATTTTTCCGTTCACACGGTATATGTTTCTCTTTATTGAAAACAGTTTCTTGATCTTTGTAGTCTCTACAGCCAGGTTTAACATTTCAATAATGATGTATATTGTTAACATAACATGTGTACATAGCGTCAGGTGTTACTGTGTTCGGGCAAATATTAAGAGCGTCCTGAAACGTCAATGCCAACCAGATTTAGAGAGGTTAGGCCTAGGAATTGATAAACTGGACGTTGCCAGCGATACTGCACTTAGAAGAGAAGAAACGATCGTTCGTTCAAGTTGTTGAAGACGATGGAAATCTGTTTCAAACAAAAGCGCTGTGTCTTTAATCATAGTAAATTAAATCACAATAGATTTTAGAGCCGGATACAACCACACGTTTGATTTCGATAAGTTCTTAATCAATAATCGATGTAATGGATTGTTAAATAATTCAACACATCCAGTTAAGTAGTAGATTCTAAACCAGAATGCAGGCGTCATTTCCTCTCTCTGGCAGTCTGTCTGACTCTCTCTCTCTCTCCCCCCCCTCTCTCTCTCTCTCTCTCTCTCTCTCTCTCTCTCTCTTCTCTCTCTCTCTCTCTCTCTCTCTCTCTCTCTCTCTCTCTCTCTCTCCAGATTTCCTCATAGGCTACTTACATATTACTTAATTAATTTGACAAAATTACAGACAAGAAACGGATACAAAACATCAGTTTGTGAAGACATGAGCATGCAACCTAAAATGGCTGTTTTGTCCTTTTATATTGACTTTCTTAAATCTTACCACAAGTTGTATGACGACATAACCGGTCGCGTAATTAAACAGATCACTGTCAACGACTTTGTCAGTTTCAATTCTTTTTTAGTCAACCAGCAATTATATATGGAAGCTTCCAAAAGTCGAAACTTGGGTTAGACAGATGAAGAAAAAGTAGCAAAATCTGCATCTGTTGTACTAGCTTCGTCTCTGCTCGCGTAAGTCTTCTGGTTGCCCCGGGCAACATGTCAACGTTTCTGTGAATTGATATTGCCAACTGGACGTATTAGATTCGCTATATTTCAATCAACTTTCGTGATGGGGACGAGGCTACGCTCGCGGCTTGTTTTTTTTTCCTTCTAAAATTAGCCGTGTAATCAAAACAAAGAGAAATCGGCTTGCGTGCTAACTGGAGCGAGTCGTAGAACATTGATGCGGAGTACTGCCATGCATGATCGGCTGGTCGGTACGGGGAACCCCGACGGCGACGCAGTTGAGCAGAAAGTTTGGATACTATGCCCTAGATGGGGAGTAAACCGGCAAGGTAGTCCTGCCTGGGGTGCCACGGATCAATGCGCGTAAATCACTGTAATTGTAGGCTGAAAAATATGGCAGAAAAATCATTTCAGCAGAAATTGGCCGTAGCAGAAGAAAAGAAAGTGTAGATTTAGGACACGCGGCTATGAGAACTGTCGAGCCATGCGCATTGCCCAAAAGTCATAATATTTCTCATCGTAGTCAGACTTCTTGCCCTGAAGTCTCTTAATGTGCCTGTTCAGAACGATGCCGCTAACGTTTTTTAGTATTTGACAGTAATCGTGTATCACATGACTTTTGAAGGCGCACCTAGCCATCAAACTTGACACGTTGGGTTCTGTGCTGCAGATCGGATTCGGAGCAACCAGTGGTGCGTCAGAGGCTACAGCCATGGCTGTCCCGCGCTCGGGCTTCCAAAATGCTTTAAGGAGTAGAACGAGAAGTTGTGTTTGACATTCAAACAAATAAATTGAAAAAAATCATCGAACGTTTCAATACGCTGCTGCCCTTCAGAGCTCTATTGTCTTCAACTTCAGTTATCCAATTTTCATTATTATTATTTTGTTTGTAAATTGGATGCCATGCGCTCTAAACAAATGACGTAAAACGCCCGGCGGTCAACTGTCAAAGCACCCTTTGTATAGGAAACGTCCAATATTGTTGACAACTTAATTACTGTCCAGACTAGAATTCCTTTCTTAGTGAACTGTAACATTCATGTTGCACACAACGTGTTGTATTTGCAAAACTTAGACTCTGTATTTCAACATATCGGGAAAAGGGAGAAATTCATGCGTTTCCTGGAAAAGTTAGGATAGAAATATTATCGAAAGTAAAAGTTACTGTACCGGAAATTTTATTTTCTTGCGAACGAGGCTACTTGCTAATATTTCCTCGTTGTGGTTTAACTTTTCCCATGTCTGTGTGTCTATCTGCTTGCCGACTTGTCTGCCTTTATCTCTTAATCTCGTATCTTTCAAATTGCCAATGAGTTTGTTTTCTCTGTCTGTCTGTCTCTCTATCTGTCTCCGTCTGTCTCTGTCTCTGTTGCCCGGGCAACATTCTCTTTCCGTGTTGCGTATATTGTGTTCTGGTTTCCAGGACACGGAATGTTTTGAATCTTAAGGTTCCAAGACAAGAAAGTGACCTTTTTAAGCTAACAATTCTCTATTGGTTAATAAGCTCAGAACCCCTGTAAATTATATATTTTCGGAAAGCCTAGATATAGGGAAACATTTTAGTTACCATAGTGTCACCATTGTTTACATAACTATCACGTGATAGGTAATTTGCATAAACTTTCAAAAATCGGTTTTCCCTATGTTTTGTTTCAATGCTTTGAGGTATGTGGCTGAAATTTGTGTGAGTGCAAGCTGTCATAAGGATCTTTAAAAGTATGTCTCAGAATTTTTTTAAACCTTCTTAAACAATTTTTATGCCAGAAAAACTTCCAGAGTTGTGAATTTAACCCTAGTTGATTTCTTTAAAATTGTGCTCAAATAAAAACAAAGCAAGATTTAAAAAATCTGAGACATACGTTTAAAGAGCGTTGTGACAGCTTGCATTCCAGCAAGTTTGAGTCCGATATTTTGAAGTATTGAGACAAAACATAGGGAAACCGATTTTTGAAAGGTTATGCAAATTACCTGTCATGTGATAGTTATGTAGACAATAGTGACAGAGTGATTGCCAAAATCTTCCCCTATATTTAGGCTTTCAGAAATTGTATAATTAACGGGGGTTCTGAGCTTATTAACTACCAGAGAATTGTTAGATTAAAGAGGTCAATTTCTTGTCTTGGAACCTTAATCGACTAGCGAAATGCACAAGTCTAGGTAGTTGGTTGCTTGGTGCATCTTAAAACGTACCTCCAATAAGTTCCACTGTTTCTCGCGGTTACAATCCTCCCACTTTCGTTTTGGTCCACACATTATTTCTCTCTCTCTCTCTCTCTCTCTCTCTCTCTCTCTCTCTCTCTCTCTCTCTCTCTCTCTCTCTCTCTCTCTCTCTCTCATGTAGTAAGACATTTCCCCCTGTAACAAGACAGAAACTTGAATAATGACAAGAAATTGAATTTGACAGCAACGTTCACTGGAACCAGAAGTTTAGTTACCGGTCACGAAACACAAGCTGTGCACATTAAAATGTATTCGTCCGTGACTACCTGTCGACGATCAGAGTTGAGAGATCTTTCTGCACAACAGGTGTTATGTCACAGTCATATAGAATGTGTACATGTGTGTGCGCCATGCACCCATATTTTCAGAGATTAGAGCCACAGTAAGCCAAGAAAACGGTTCAAACACCCCGTTCCTCGCCGTATCCGATCTGAGCGACGGGTAATAAACTAACCTGACGGAAACCTCGGGGCGCCTTGGCACATAATTGACACATTCGCTCATCGTTGAAATTTCAGGGTCATAATTAACTTCTGCCTGGTCGTCCTTCTTCATATCGGTTGTTGTCACATGTTTTGTCCCGGAGCATTTGATGGACAGCACGGAATTCCATCTCTGTAAGACGCGACTAAACGTTTGTATACGTCTTTTGTTTTGTTTTGATTTGTTTGTGGGTAAGGGCGACGATGCGGGTGACAGTACACGACACAACAACTTGTCTTGTCTTAATTGAGGAGTAGTTGTTAGTACATCCTCATTATGCACTCATTCATCGCATTACAATTTATTAACGGCTTGCGTGTCATGTCAATTTTGTAAGCTGACTGTCCAAAACTCTTCAATGCGAAAAAGTGTGCCTAAAATCAACAATTTCGAACGATTGTGCCACAATGCGACCTCTCGAACCATTTCTTGCTTCCCACGAAGCAAACTGTTGGACCATTTGGCAAACATTTGCAAAATTCTAAATTTCTGCAAGTTTTGTGAACGACAGATTGATAGATCTGAGCGCGTTACAAATTACAATGGCGGCTGACCGGGCATCGGATTGACATCAATCTTCAATGACAAATTATCTCGGTAACTGGAGGCTGATTTAGAAAGTAAATTTTCACATAAATCCGATCAGTCAATCAACTCTTTCTCCCTTCCATCTCCATTTTATTCCCATTCTTTTATTCTGTGCTCCTAACAGACAAACGATCAGTCAACGGTCGCCTGTATATATCTTTCAACTCATCTGGCCCGCCATTCGTTCTGACGCACACCAATCGTTCTCTCGTAAATCAGATCTTCCGGTCACACTAGCCACCTTTCTGTGTCATTCAAGAGGTTTTACAAGTCTATTAGTTACTTTCTCTGTGACCCTTCTCTCATTACGTTTAATGTTGTCGTAGTTTTTGTTATTTGTTTATATCCAGTTGTGTTGGCAAACTGTTACTATCGCCCCTGCCCGATAAATTGTTTTGGCCGCTGACGACCCTCATTGTCTGTGACCTGGTTCACATTGTTTGTTTCGAAATAAATTATTCGAGAGACCTGTTGACTGTGCGCACTTACCAATATTATGTCGACTTCTCCGCTCAAGTACACACATTTTTATTCTTTTACAAACAATTAACAGTCCAAGTGCCTCGTCCAAACAGCTCTTGTTGCCAAGAGAGAGCCCGACTACAATAGAGTTCTGTCAGCGGCGTGGATGTTACTTTGATCATAGTTACTATTCATGTCATGCTGCCTCTCTCTCTCTCTCTCTCTCTCTCTCTCTCTCTCTCTCTCTCTCTCTCTCTCTCTCTCTGAATTAACATACTGACCCTATGATAGGTGCCAATATTTATTTCTTCAGCAGTCCGTCTTTGTGTCTATCTGTTTGTCTGTCTGTCTGTCTGTCTGTCTATCTATCTGTCTGTCTGTCAACATGCCAGCCCACTCCCCTTCCTGAAATATAACACATATGGGCCTGCGTCATGTATGACCTTGGCTTTGGACATTTCAGTCCGGAAAATTGTCTGACAATACGAGAAGTACATGACATCGAACTTACCGGGTTCGAAAAAACATAAATATGTCAGCGAAGTGGTCAGACTGAACAGTGTCCGAACTCTGGTCAAGATGTGTGTCGCACCGGAAACGGAACAGGTGTCACTCATCCCGGACAAGATATAGCAGTCTGTGTGTCTCTTCAACTTCAAATGTGAATGAACGATTTCCGCTGTGTATACTTTGCTTTTACATTGGGGAGGGAACTTTAAGCTGACACACCACTTTAAATGCTATGGACTACGTCAGTGGCGAAGCCTTGGTCCTTGAACTTGCATTTGCCGATATCCCAGGTCCATATTAAGACATATGAGAGAGAGAGAGAGAGAGAGAGAGAGAGAGAGAGAGAGAGAGAGAGAGAGAGAGAGAGAGAGAGAGAGAGAGAGCATAACTAGAAAGCTCTAATTTTATAGTTTGCTTGTTGATTAGTTACCAAGGGCAGTTCCTTTACTAAACATTATCGGTAAGCAATGATAAAAACAAATGTACCAGCGTCGGAAAAGAAAAACGGCGTTGTATTGAGATGTACACAAATACATATATTAGTGGTTCACCATCTTCGCTCTGTGGAGTATTTGAGTTCACGGTTATTTTCGCGGTATTTATGCGTGGAGGAAAATTGAGCACCGAGTCCAGTAGCCCAAGAATTTTGTGAGGGTAATTATCGGGGACGAGCATCTGTTCACATGGTCACTACATTAATCTAAGCATCGTATAATCGGACTACATGGCTTTTAAATGAATTTTGTTTCGTTTATAAGTCTCCGACAATGTGATGATGCACTTAATCCAATGCGAACATTCTGCACCCAATGTTAAAAGTGTAACGAAGTACGCAACTCATGTTTTACGACATTTTACGACAATTATCGTAAATCGCCGAGATATAAGACAGCTTTTACGGCATCATTGAATGGCGGAAGATGTATCTTTATAGCCTGTAAAATTACCACTTACTATAGTCAACATTTCCGAATAAACCTCACAACTACTTTAGATATAGCAGGTCCATTCAATTTGTGTCAGGGAAATCCCAACCATTGAAAAATATGGCGTACTTATTGCACACATAATACTACGCAGACGACACGGATTTCCCGCCCACTACCATCCTGTCAGATGTTCAGAGTATGAATCAAGAGAGAGAGAGAAATACACAAACCTCACGCGTTGCTGAGTGTTTTATCGCGATAATGACAGACAAATGTCTTTTAAAAGGTCAATCTTCTCTTATTACCATACCGTTTGCGATATTATGTTGTTTTAGTAAGTGTATATTTCCTGGAGTTGTGAGAGCAAGGCGTTGCCGATTCTACCCTTGACATGTGAAGAAGTTGACGTACATATCCACGTGCACCATATCTAAAAAAGAATTTTAAATGAAGTGGCGTGCTCGGAGAGAGAGAGAGAGAGAGAGAGAGAGAGAGAGAGAGAGAGAGAGAGAGAGAGAGAGAGAGAGAGAGAGAGAGAGAGAGAGAGAGAGAGAGAGAGAGAGAGCGAGAGAGAGAGAGCGCAATTGATGCTTTCACTGTGTAGTTGACTCAGTCTTATAAAATTCAACTTTTAACATGCGAATGAAGGAAAACATCAAGTATAAGAAACTGAAGAAAAAACTTACGATATAATCGCCCGATGAACTTGTATCACTGTGTCCCATGCCACCGGTGTCCAATACGATTTATTTATTTATTTATTTATTTATTTATTTATTTATTTATTTATTTATTTATTTATTTATCTATTTATTTATTTATTTATTTATTTCGTATTTGTTTATTAACAGCATGGGACGATCACAGTAGTTCAGTTCAGCCCATGGTTAGAGTAACTCTGGTTAGCCTGAATTTAGCTCTTCTATCATTTTGTTATTACATAACAAAAAGTCGATAGGCATGTCAATTTCAACAGACAATATTATTATTATGAAGACTTTATCATAAAATCTACTTAAGACAAATCTGTCGTTTTGATTTACAGTTTCCCACTATCCCGCTATTTTGGAATATTTTGATTGACCATTTCCTAGCACTTACTTACGCTACAAGCAAAAAAGCGTTTTATTCAATTAAATATCATGTCTGTAAAGTTCAGTTTTGGCATTAAAGAGGGATTTCATCAAACATACTCTCTAAACAGCAAACAATGTCGTGATTTTGCGCGGATATATACATTTGTTTACTATTGAAAGGACAATAATAATAAACAATGCACTAACAAGTAAAAGGAATGATAAAATTTCTGCATTGAAAACAAACAGAAAATGAGTGTTCAAAGGTTTTTCCTTTCTAAAGTTGACAAAATTGACTTAGCATATTACAGAATATTTCATTATTGTAAAACTCTGAGTCGCCCAATTTTGCAAGTATAGCCAGTTATTCCCTCCATTCAATGATGAGAAAAAGCATAGACCACAGTCCCTCTACTATCCACAGAGGGACTGTGTATAGACCCTTGGTTTCTCGAGGTCTATGGAAAAAGCGGTTGAAAATGCGACTAATCCATATCACGCCTTGTCCACATGATGGAAGGTGGGG
Organism: Ptychodera flava; assembly: GCF_041260155.1. Classification (NCBI taxonomy): domain Eukaryota; kingdom Metazoa; phylum Hemichordata; class Enteropneusta; family Ptychoderidae; genus Ptychodera; species Ptychodera flava. Next base: position 5,551,973 of record NW_027248277.1, read on the forward strand.
GGGGGGGGGGGGGTAATTCACACCTTTAAAATAGGCGTTTTAGAAACAGGTGTTGGAGGGACTATAAAAAAGTTTAGCAATTGCCCCGTTTACTTTTCTTACCTGTGAGATGTTGACTGCCTGCCGCAGCTAACATTTTGAGTCGACCACCGTAAGACGACTAAAACCACAAAAAAACATTACGAGCACAAATAATTGTATTATCGCATGAATTGTCTAATTATTGCCTAACCTCTGGAGCCAGCTCTGTACCTATCTGTCGTCAAAGGTGTCACCGCACTACTTTCGAACGGACCGCACGGTGAGTCCAGAAGTCGGTATGTAAACCCATATACCGACCGCCAATAAATGTTTCCCGCTCGTAAATTTCGAACAAAGCGTCTCGTACAGCAACTTCCACGGTTCATCAAAAACTTGCGTTACGGTATTAATAACATGGAAAAGTATGTTTAGCATTTTTGTGGTTAGGGCTATAAAAACCCTTCATACAATATCTCAGTTGACAACAGGTTTGTTAATTGCTTGTAATATTTCACGGCCACTTAATTATCTATGCAAGACGATAGATGAGAAATTTTGCGCGCCAAAACTCTGATTCGATATTTTCCTTTGTATGGTCATTTGTGGACAAGATGTGAGTCTTTTAGGCTTTCTGTCCCTATGTATAACCGACAGATCGCAAATTTCGCCGTATCGTTTCTTTTCTTTCCCGCTCAGACGACCGAGTTTAGAATTTACGTTCGCGCGGTCGGTGACAAGATTTCTTAATTGTTCTGTGAGAACCGTGGTCAATCAGGGTTTGACGCCTAATCGTTTTAAAGCTCGCTTGTTGCAGGGGCTACCCAACTCATTAATTCAGAAGCAATAGAATTTTTATCGCCTTCGGTCCGTTATGGGCTATTATTGCTGCTATCCACGTGTCTGCAACAAAGCCTTACCGTGAGATATTTTGCCCCGAGCCAAGTTCGGATCTCCTGAGCATCGGCGCTCTGACAAGACTCGGCCGTTGACAAATAGCCTTATTACCGCGTTCTTCCCTTCTGGATATTAATTTGGATATCGTTTTAAATCTGCCAGCTTTCCTTCGGTCATTATTTGGCCATTGTCGTAAATTTTGCACAGCAGCGCTTTGGCTCTTATCAGATACCTCAGCTTTTCGATCTCCTCCACGGGACAATTGTCATTGACAAATTTGGTCAAGCCATAGAGGTATATAGCACATAGATGGTCAGACTGAACCCTCGTCCCTCCCCACCGCTACTATCCCATGGTGCACCAGTGTCTACGATATTTTTTAAAACCAGTCTTCATTTACGAGGTCAGTTTCTATTTCCCCTTTTCCGTGCCAGTCTTAACATGAACGACAGAATCTTTCAAATCAAAACCCCAAATGTCATTGCAACATTTCCGACGCTAAAATAATTTATGATTATTGAAATTTACAGTAGGTTGACCACAGATTATCTGCCTAGACCAGGGCAATCGTGAGTCGACAGACTGCATAGTGATACTAGTATTTCATGACTATATTTTGACAAGATCACAGGGAAAATGGTGCTCTGACCAATCTTACCGCCAGCTTCTTCTTCTCGACTCGAAACCCAGCTCTAGTACCAACTTTGTGAAAGTTGAACTGTTCGTAGGATGTGGCTCTGCCTCAGCAACAGACACGCTGGCGCCCCACAGTATCGGCTGTCGATCGACTATTATATGATAGTATACCGACCAATGTGCATTTCTGACCCTTTGCGGTGAGGCGCGGAAACCGAATATCCACCGACCTAAATCATCGTTTATTGTCTTTGATCAGTAACGTCCCGTAAAAGGATCATCAGCTTCAACTGGTGATGATATTGTTTTCTCTATTTTGCTTCTACATTTTCGGATCACCACAATCCGTCCATGGTGGGACTGTGTACCCACCAAAGCTTGTTGAATTAGTATTCAGTTTATCAACTCAGCCTGTACATGTGTAAACTGCATTGTTGTTGACAAGTGAATTCCGGTCTGGACTAGAATTCAACTGCATGTAATGTTATACGCATCGTTGACAAGCTAAGTAATTGGTGTTTCAACATGCCTTGGGGAATAGAATAAGATTTACAAATGGCATTCGAAACAACAACAGTTAAAAAAGTTATCAAAAATTACAGCTTCTGGCCCTTTCAAAGTGGAAATTTAAGGTAGAATGTGCCTCGGGGACAAATATTCGGACTCTGAAACTTTCACAATTCTTTTTTGATATACCACTTGTGGGGGTTCATTTTAAAGCTCTTGGTTTGAGAAAATTTTTACCGGCTTCGTTTTTCGAAATACGAAAATTCTATGATGGCGGCCATTTTGTTTCTCTACTACCAAATATGCACCGTAACCCCCGAGTTTTATTCTTGGTTTTGAAAGTGGATGTCTGAAAGATTCCATAAGAAAAGTTTGAGCCAAAGTTCAAGTGTTTCACGTTCTAGGCGCCATACTACCTTAAATCGGACTCATTAGAAATCAAACGTTCACCATATTGCCTCTACAGCAGAGAAAGTCACATTAAATTTCTTTGAGTAAATAGGGAGCTCAGATGTGACGATGTACAGGTATTGGACACCATAATAAAATCCCTTGAATTGAAAATTTCCCCTTTAAACATCTACAATCCACCTCACGCGATAATTTTTAAACTTGCAACATTGATTGAAGGGTATTACAGGAATCAAATAATTAGTCTCCTTGGCGACGTGTTTAAATGAAAATCATTTTAACAAAAATTCTATTTTCTCTTATTTCTTCTTCAGGTTGTCCGTGATGATCCCTCATAACTCTGTGTCAGAATCTGTCGGGATGGAGAGAGGAACATTTTTATCGTTTGATGAAAGCGCGGGAAAAACGCCCAGCGATGATGTTGCGCCCGCCCGTTATCAGAAATCAGATATCAGAAAAGTTATACTGCTTGCAACTTGATCGGTATGTACCTTCCTTTCTTTCTATGACAAAGTGATAAGATGGATAGGTAAAAAATCTGTGCTTTTGGCAGATTCATTCAGACTAAAGCCTTTTATTGGGCCGTAGTGACATTGGTGGAGGGACTGTGATTTTGCCCATGCACGATGCGTATAGTTTCGCATACTGAGTTTGAACTGGGCATTGTCTTCTCTGATGACATGGAGCACTGAGCGTCAGGTTTTTTGGTCATTGTTTCAAAAGCTCATAGAGAGACTCAGAAGACAGAGAGAGACAGACAGACAGACAGATAGACAGACATGGACTAGAAGAATAAGTTCTCGTCGAAGATTGGTAAGCAATATGGACGAGACGAAGTGTTCTCGTATTGATATCATTGAAATTCACACCGCCAGTGATTGCGGAGAATTTCCCTGGTGTTGTCGTGTCTTTCCTCCACGGTGCCAAGCAAGAGACCGTTGGGGTAACTGAGCGAGTAGTAGTTGTAAAGAGTTTTATAATTTATGACTACGATGACAGGAAAAGCCGTCAATCCTATCAGGCCCCGTTGTATCCTGACTTTATGACGAGATTCAACCCATACCTGTTATATCATCATGCAGATACCATGGCTGCTTGAGTTACCTGTAAATGTGAGTTTAGCCTTCGTTTTCTTGGAAAGATTTTCGAAACAAGAATATCTTCAGAAGAAAAATACGTACAGTTGGCTAACTATTCACGCGTGTCAAATGCAGAACTCTTTGTTCAACATATTGAAATTACGAAACAGCAATATTAAAGATAACTTAATTTAAGGCGATGTGTCATCTTGGTTGAAAAACCATTTCTTTATCTGTGAAAAAAAAACTGTTAGCATCGCCTCATTGATCGCATGAGGGAATTTCTCATGCGAGCTGTGATATCGTCTGACGCTTGATTTGAAAGTGAAATTTTTTATGGTTTTTACGCCCGCGGCCGAATAGATTTACAAAGTTTGATTCTCCCTGCGACATTAAATGGATCTAGAATGAATTATACTCTGTAATTTACTCGTTCGTTTTGATTTGTATAATTTGTACATATGACACTTACAACTCAAGAATCCGTATTTCTCGATAAAAAACGATCTGTCAAAAATCTAGCTATTAGAGTTTGGCGTCCGCGATTCTGTTCTCGTATATTTCGTCATTTTAGTGTGAAATTTTAACGCCTTAACTTGGGTCATAGGGCAAACGCCTTTATGGTGACGCCTGTGGACAGCAAACTATTTAGCAACATTTTTCTGTCAAAATCTGTTCCGAAGAGTTTTGGTGTCTCGTTGTCTGACATTCTTGACCACTTCCTGTATTGAGTATCTGCATACAAGCGCGCGTTTCACTTGTAGCGAAATTAAATTTCTCGCAGATGCAGAGAGAGAAAACGCACTTCTCGCTAGCTGATTGTGAAAAAACAAGATTCTTGCATGCATCTCGCAAAATTAAAAAGCGAGAAATTGTCCATTTCTTAAATAATTCCTCGCAACATTCTGTACTAGTATTTGGCGTTCCAGTCCTGCGATTCGAATTAGACAGGCAAAGACAAAGAGAGACAGAGTGAGAAAGACGCAGACAGAGACAGGCAGTGAAACATATGGAGAAACAGTGAGATAGACAGAGACAGGGAGACAGATAGAGAGACAGGCAGACAGAGAGGCAGAGAGAGATTACACTTCCTGTTCTTTACCGTCGGAAATATTGTAGACCGTTAAGGGATGGAGAAACGAGAGAGAGAGAAACGAGAGAGAGAGAGAGAGAGAGAGAGAGAGAGAGAGAGAGAGAGAGAGAGAGAGAGAGAGAGAGAGAGAGAGATGACGATTGGACAGAAGAACAATACAGAACATGGAGAATGTGGACAAAAACGTAGAGAAACATATCGTAACAAGCAGCAGAGCGTGAGATTGGAGAATGAAAAATCAAAGATATCAACAAAGCAAGCCTTTAGGCAAATGAGAGTTGAAATTTGTACATGCATTCACATGTATGTAACAATTTTCCCATCCGTGCGCGAATTCATTTGTTTATGAAAATTGATGACGAATTCGTGACTACTCATCTTCTAAGGTTTATGACGAAGGCTATAAACATTTTTTTCCTTTCTGTTCCGAAATTTTACGATAAGAATACGAGCCCGTGATTAAAAAAGTCATGAATAATATTTAAATTAACAAGAATTGGTCCGCATTTGAAATGTGCAAAGTAAAACAAAAGAAACAGCGTCGGCATTGTAGTTTTGACTTTACATATCGGTGAGGTAATTATCCTGCAAACTTAAAAGTACTAGTCGATTTTTGTAGCTTGTATAGTACATAGGCATCATAAATGATTTTGAGTTTTACAAATGCATTTACAATATCATTTTCAGCTCTCCAGACGACCGTGAGGAGCTTTCGTAAGAACGCGCTCAGAAATTTGGCTGTATAAATATCAAAGTCTTGGCTTCCACTGGTGGTCTGCGCACAGGCGCTGAGGATGTAAAATTCTGAACACGGACTTTTAAGCCCTCTGACTAAAATGTTCTAGCGCCTAAACTTGATACCTTTCTGATGTCTGCGGTTAGCCTTTGAAATAAAGAAACATACTCGGACAGATCTATTTAGGAAGAGAATGACCACAACTGCTTATTTTACGTACAATAAAAGAAAACAAAGCTAGTTATCAACCTTGTCAAATGCCATCTCGCATGCAGCTGCGGGTAATTTACATGACAAAGCTTCCAGGACACCCCTGCGCATGTCACGGCGACCCGTCGTGCGTTGCATTACATAGCTGTATATTAGTGTATTTAGTTGCCTACAGCGATTTGCAGATTTTTGGCGCAAAAACAAAGCTACCCTATCAAGATAAATTTCGAAAGCTTTATACATATGACTGCGCGAGAACCCAGGTAGATTGGTTTATTTTCAAATGAGAGAGAGAGAGAGAGAGAGAGAGAGAGAGAGAGAGAGAGAGAGAGAGAGAGAGAGAGAGAGAGAGAGAGAGAGAAGAATAAATCAAAAGTTAGTCATGTAATTATATATATATATATATATATATATATATATATATATATATATATATATATATATATATATATATATATGCTATAACCTGAACAGTAGAGCAAGTGTAAAGGTGAGAAAGGTTGCTAATGACGTCACCTCTCCAAATATGATCTCAAACGTGCTTCCGAAACGTGTTCGAATAATACTCGTCTTTAAAATGAAAGTCATGAAATTTTATTAAAACTCTATTCAAGGAAACTGTAAACATTTCCCAACGTTTGCAATTCAAAATGGCTGCTTTTCCCCTATTTTGATAGCGCAAATTAACTTTTCCATTTCCACAGAAACTGTATTTCAATGAGATCTTCACGTACTCCAGAAATTCCAAAATGAGTTCGACACAAGTTGTAGATATGCGACGTATTATGAAAACTGGAGAGTACGAAATCTGTCCACAAGGCGTATCAGAATCTTTCCATCTTATAACTTTCCAATAACATGTGTTGTTTCATGTCAAAATAATGGAGCTCGGTGACGGCAAAGCTAACTTCCAATGACTTTTGCTGACTCTAAAACGTGCTTGATGCAGCTGAACAAACTAAAACACTAGCGAGCGGGGATTTTCGGTATCAATCTTAAAACGCTTTAGGGCTTCGGGTAATTAAAACACTCACATAATAAATTAAGCCCATTGCGTTGAGGGTTTGCTCTGTTTTGACTGTCATGCCCATTTTCACACCGTGGAGTTAAGTAACTACCGCAATGCTCACACTAACCACTGGTATATGTCACAGTTGTACAGTGGAAGCTATGTCAATGAATGTATATACTCAGTCGCTGTTCAGATTTTGTTAACTCGTTGTTTAGTATCAGTTTAAACTTTCAACAACCTATACCAGGGACTTATCGTTTTTCAGAGTTGTTCTAATCATGATTTCGCAGTTTCAATCTCTCTTTCAGTCTTTCGTTTAGAGGGGGGGGGGGCACGGTTTTGTGGAGGGACCGTGAGGGGGTTTGTGGTTAAACGTAATGAGTTTAGGTTGCCATCCGGTATTTCAATGTTCCACGGTCCCTCAGAGAGGGTGGGTGGGGGGGGGACAGTGTTTATCGCATACAGGTGTACTTCAACTAGCCATACAACCACCTCAAAGCAGAGGGGAGATGGTATACGCTTTGTACGATTCGTCAAAAGTACGGCCACGGACGTTTAAGGTTTTTGCTATGAGAAATGAGCTTACATTACCAACAACATCAGCTGCATCTAACCATCACATTGTACGACGTCACTAAGGCGTATGGCCACGTTTATTCAGGCCTTACCTGTGCCGGCGCCATCACACCTGTTACTCATCCAGGGATCCTTATCAACTAAGACAAGGCAGAGGGCGTGGTTTGAACGTGTTGTGTTTTATTTGTTTCGAAAACAAAAAATTATATTCGCAGAAATGAAGGACATTTCTGAAGGTCGTTATTATGTCATCTTTCTTGATTTATAAATTCATTTTTATTTTTCTAAGCTGTACCTTTTGATAATTGTTTTCGCTATTTCTGCTTTTAATGTAAACAACGGGTTTTTGTCACATCTTTTGATATTTGACATAGAAAACAAAAATAGTGAAAAAATGAACGGCATTGTTTAAAACACGCTACAGCTATTGTTTTAGAGTGACGATTGCACGCAATTCACACATTGGAAGCCTTTGTTTTCTTTTGAGGGTTAATTCATTGAAACATTAGGCCCCTAGAATCATGGAGAATAAAGTGGGGCTATTATTGAGGCTGATTTCTCTCTTTTACGGTACAATGCATTGCGGAAAAAGGATTATATTTGTTGAAACTTTTGTCGGGTTTGCTGCGTCTGGTGACTCATTTTGAAGTATTTGGAGCGAAGAACTTCAGATGATCAGATTTTTATCCCCCTCTTGTCAGAGTAACACCATGGCGATTGGTTCCCATTTTGAATCTTGGATATTAGTAAGTTTTACTCTGTGTCTCCAATACCAAAACTTGTACAGCAACCCTTTGTTTTGTTTTTAATTTGTTCGTAAAATATGGTTTAAAGATTCCATCTACCGAGGTATCATTCTCTTGGATTATTAGCTAAGAAGAGAAGCACCGTAGACAATAGGGTGTTGAAGAATTCCGTCTTAAGGTAGAATACTCCTCGGGGATACGATATAAGAACTCTCTAACTTTCACAATTCTTTTCTGATCCACCACGTGTGGGGACTCATTATGAAGCTCTTGGTGTATGAAAGAATTTTACCCCTTTTTCATAAATCCAAACTTTATTTTTCTCCGTAGAGTTAACACGTGGATGGCAGCCATTTTGAATTTCAAATATCGGTAAATCTTTGGTAATTTGTCTCTCTAGTACGAAAATTTGCACGGTGACCCGCGATTTTTATTCTTGATTTTGAAAGAGAATGGTTGAAATATTTTTTGAGGAAAGTTTAAGCAAAACTAGAAGTCTTTCATTTTTAAGGCGCATACTACCTTAAAGTTTATAAAGGAACTTCATTCAAAGACAATTCTCATTAAATCTCTCATTCATATATTTTCTCACTTTCTGTCCTCGTCGCACAGGATGATAATAATATTTCATTTTCAACTTGCTTCTGACCCTTCAACTTTGACCTTACTGACTTTTTGTTGACACCGAGGACAGTGTTAAGCTAAATGTTTTCGAATTTCAATGCTGAGAGCCATCTAAATTGTTTCAACGGGTCAAGGGTCAAGATCGCTAGGTCCCTCGTTCTGATATTAGCTGACGGATAAAATGTGGAAAAAAGATACTCTGCCGTCTTCACGTTTGTTTGAGACCAGAGTTTGCTGTATTCTTTAACCATTTTCTTTCTCTATGCCACCGTTTTTAAAGGGCCATTAGTTGTAACTTTTGACGATTTTTTTTCACTGTTTTGTTTTCTTCTGTCAACTACAGTTTATTGTTCTTCTCCCCAAAGCATGTTGAGATACACAGTATTCAACTTGTCAACTCAGCCTGTACATGTGTAGACTGCATTGTTATTGTTGACAAGTGAATTCTGGTCCGGATTAGGAATCAAATGTAAACAATAGCAGTGTATTTTACATGTAAGTTAAATGCTTTGTTGACAAGCTAAATCTTATCCTGCAGTGTGCCGCCTTTCCTACTGACATAAGTTATTTGCGTAAATAAGATCTTTCTATCGCCGTGCTTGTATGTCGACGCGGAAAACGATGACAGGACTAGCAGCTCTCACTGTTGATGATTCGTTCTTCATTTTGGTTTGCTAGTCATTTGCAAGTTCTTGTTCTACTCCCCAAAGCAAGTTGAAAAACCATCTATATAGCTTGTCAACTTGCATTGTTTACATTCGAATTCACTATTCAACAACAACAATGCAGTTTACACATGTGCAGACTGAGTTGACAAGCTGAATACTGTGTTTCTCAACATGTTTTGGGGAGCCAAACGAGAAACTGTAGTTGAAAAACACCAACAGTAATAAAATCATCAAAAGTTATAGCCGCCGGCCCTTTAAAATCACGTTTTGGATATCTTGTGAACGGATTTGGAAATAACAATACCGTAAAACCCTTAATGAGCAAAGAGGGAAATGAACCGACCTGATCGTTTGCTCATGGGAACATAGAGAGTACAGGCTTCTACTGTCAATGATGGGAAAAAACTCTCTGTGTAACGACAGAAAATAAAATAAAAAACAGAGGATGACGTAATGGCAATGTCAATAACCATTGAAAGTCTTCAGTTTCATTGTCCCCCGCGATGACGTAACACTTCCTGAGAGAATTTGAACCTTAGTGGCTGTATCCATGGCTACTATCTCCATGCTGTATCTTATGGCATTCAACACTTCGTGTAATATTAGTCCATCAGAAACCTCTGCTCGTCCCATTTTACTCACTATAATAGACATACACTTACTCTTGCTTGGACAGGAACTTCTGAGGTAAATTTGAATCACGGTCTTGAGGGACCCTGATTGAACTTGACGTTGACTGTGAATACTATGATGCATGTGACGGTGATGTAACATATGGACGTGACCAGTCGTCGAGGTTGCTACCTCCATAACCACTGAGGATACCTATGGACATTGCATGCTTGTTCCGTGGAATGGAGGTGTGACAAACCCCAGTCCCTCCCCACAGGGAGGGGGGATTGTTGGACAAACCGACCCTTCAAATACTCATCGACAAACAACACTGGAAAGTTGAACACTTCATAATGGGTCATTTAGTCAATAAACCGCACCCAGCGACGGGGATACCTCGAGATTTCGACCAGTTCACGACGTATGCACAAGCGGTCGAGAGTGCATGTATGGATTGAACCATTGAGGTAGACAGAAAGACTACCTCCATGATTGAACTGGTCAGAAAGCCGAGCGCTGTACCCCTTGCTAGGTTCGTTAATTAATTACTATTATAATAGTATTATAAAATTCAGGTGAAAACTAAAAATGGAATTTTACACTGACTGAGAGTTTCCCATTGTGCTATTTCTTGAATATTAGCACTATTGCTTTTACATGCCAACCGATCAGCTCACTCAGAATTCCTGAATGGCACAGTTTACATGAAGTGAAATAAAACTGAAATGACTTTTTGCAAAATAAATACTGGAAACATGATACAGCTTCTAGGGCTACATGTCACGTGATGAAAGTCATGATCGTCGAAGGGTGAAAGAAATCTTGTAAAAATGTAAGAGATGGCAATAGTTGGTGGCAATAGTTGTGAGCATATCAGGCATTTTTCACTCTTTCTCAAGAGGGCTGGTTTAGACTGGGCAGGGAACAAATAGCTCTCCCGCCAAAATTTGTGCATAAAAACTTTCACATCTTTGAAAAAATGACCAACAAGGTCGTCCCCTCGATTCCATCTTTCCTGCGCATGAATGATAGATATAAGAGGCTTCGTCCCGGCTTTTGTAAACAAGCGAACGAAGCAAAAAATAAACAATAGTCTGTGGTAATATCTCTGCAGGCGAGAGGCGCGAATATGACATATCTGTTACGTTAAGCGTAATACAGAATGCTATCCAACTTCTGTTGCTGTATTTTTTCACGGACGCGATTTATGTTACACCTATCTCTTTGTCATTAATATTCAAATCGTCTTTTATTTATGATACAATCGCTTTTAAATGGCCGTTAAAGAGATATACATACAATCATATCTATTATATTGTGATGGTATTTGTAATTGCCATTGTGTGCGTCTACAATAGCCATAACTTTTGATTTTTTTTCACAGTTTTGCCGGGCTGTGTTCTGTTCTGCTGTCTCCCTAGGGTGTTTTAGAGCTTTCATCTTTCAGTCTATCAAAGAGAATGTCTGCACAACCTGGAATGGGTTTGATGTAATCAACGTGCTTACTGTTGCACTTTTTATCAGAATGTTACGAAGCAAGGTGTCAGATTTGCACTTACGGACAAAGAAAGACGAAATGCTACCAGGGCGCATACAAAAGGTAGGGTCTTCCCCCTCTACTGTCTATGGACAGACGTAAAAATGAGTAGTGGGACCAAAGACAGTAGAAGTGCCTGTGTTGCATATGATTGGACTCATGAGTCTTTTGAAAAAGTTACTATTACTTGCAACAGCGAAATGCTGTGTCCAATATTTTGGCCATGCTCATATATTTTCTTGTTTCTCATCAACGCACGAAGTTCAAATTAACTCTTGTAGTGTTTCAGTTTGCTGAACAGATCTCGCAATCTGTAAAAGTCACAAAACAAAATTTATAATTACCTGCGAAGGTATTTGAAGGGGCAATAGCTGTGACCCTTAGTGATTGTTTTCACTACTTTTGTTCGCAATGTCACATACATTTACTTTTCCTAACCCCCAATGCATATTGTATTCACTTTGTCAACTCTGTAAATATAGACTGCATTGTTATTGCTGACAAGTGCATTCTGGTCCGTCTGGAATTCAAATGTCAATTTCGTATAGACGTTGTGTTGACAAGATAATATTTGG